>NW_028123237.1:0-273593 GCF_965194805.1 Balaenoptera borealis | reverse complement strand
TACCATATTGAGGTTAACAGAGAGATACAAACACATGTGAAATATATAATCACCAAAGACCTACGCAATACCAAGAGAAGTCTACTCAACATTGTGTCATTACCTACATGGGAAAAGGATCCGAAGAAGAATAGATATATGCATGTGTGTGAAAGAACCACATCTTGCACACCTAGAACAAACAAAACATTGTAATCAAGTTTGCTGTGATAAGAAATAAAAATTAAATTCAAAATACCAACAAGAAGTAATGAGACATAAACTTAAAGGGCTTTTTCCTCGCACATTCCATTCTAATTTACAACCTAGAACACCACTTCCAGTAAGGCTCTGTTGCCCTAGTAACCAGATTTGGTAAAGGAGAAATGCTGCCGCCTTGTGGCCGATTCCCGCAAGAGCAGCTTTTAACCCACAGCTAATGGTCACTTACCATTCACAAGGACTCAGGGCTGTAAAGGACACCTGCCCTCAAAATTGTGCTGAGGTAGGGAATGGATACAAAAAATTCAAAACAGGCCAAATTTTCAAGAAGATAGTATGAAGAGGTAAGTTTTACTCACTCTCTTTTTAAAGAAAGGAAAATGGATAAAAGCTCCACCTCAGGAAGTATTAGACTCATGCAATCTAATCTACAAAAAGTTTTCAACTCACACCAGTCGACTGACCATTGGCAAAAAGTCTACAAACAATAAATGCTGAAGAGGTTTTAGAGAACTGTGTACCCTCTAGCTGCTGGTGAGATGCAAAAGGGTTAAACGCTAATAATGAGAACAGAAAGGAGCTGCGTTGAAAAGGAAAAATTGAGGTACCATTCAATCCAGCAGACGCACCAATGGGCCTCTCACCTGAGAAGACCAGAATGAAGAAGACCCGGGCTGCAAAAGCTGCACTGCAGCCTTATTCACCATAGCCAAGACAGTGAAGCAACCAAAATGTCCATCAACAGATGAAAGGATAAAGAAGAAGTGGTCCATGTACACAATGAATACTAGCCATGGAAAACAATGAAACACTGCTCTTTGAGGCACCATAGATGATCTTGGAGATAATCACAGAACATGAGGTAAGTCGGAAAGCAAAAGTCCTATATCCTATGATATCACTTATAGGCGTTATCTAATAACTGACACAAATGAACATATTTCCACAGAGAAAGTCAATCACAGACTTATTAAAAAAAAAACCTATGCTTATCTAAAAGGAAAGGTGGGGGGAATGGATAAATGAAGATTAGCGTTACCATATGTATACAAATACATATTATATACATATATCAAAAAGACCGACCATATAGCAAGGAAGGTTTACGGAACACTCTGTAATAATTTACAGGGGAAGAGGATCTCTACATAAATAGGTATATAGAATATGTAGATGAACCAGAGTGTGTACACCTTGGACAAGCAACATTCTAACCATTACCCCAATTGAAAAAATTAAAACAACGAACTAGGAGTAATGAGACATAAACTTATGGGGGGGTTTCCTGGCACATTCCATTCAAATTTACAACCTAGGCAAACGACTTCCAGAACGGCTCTGCTGCCCTAGTACCCAGATTTGGGAATGGAGAAATGCTGCATCCTTGTGGCCGTTTCCCACCACAGCAGCTTTAAACCCACTGCAAAAGGTCACTAAATATTCACCAATTGCAGGTCTGTAAATGACACCTGCCCTCCAAAAAATACTGAGGTCGAAAATCGACCAAAAAATTCTAGAGTGCAACCTTCCAAAAAGAAAATTTGAAGAGGTATATTATACTCACACTTTTGTTCTTTTTTCTTTTAACAGAAAAGAAAAAGGCGTGGAAAAATGATGAATTGTAGGAATTTTTACAGACATGTAAACCCAAATTACAAACACCTATCAGCTCACACCAGTCAGAATGGCCATCAACAAAAATGCTGCAAACAAGAAATGCTGACCTGATTGTGGAGAAGTGCGTACCCTCGATTCTAAGGGGGACGTGGTAAGAGCCACTAATGAAAGCACAATTGAGGTGCCTTGAAAAGGTAAACGTTGAGCTACCATACCAGTCAATCAATCATAACCACTGCTGGGTCTATCACCTGAGAAAATGAAAATCACAAATCACAGGCTGGCAATCCTGCCCTCCAGCAATATTTACCATAGGCAACACTTGGAAGCAAGGAAAATGTCCATCAACAGAGGAATGCACCAAGAAGAAGTGGTCCATGTACACAATGGAATATTAGCCATGGAAAACACTGAAGCGCTGCTCTTTGAGGCACCACAGATGAGCCTGGAGATAATCACAAAACATGAAGTAGGTCGGAAAGCAAAAGACCTATAGCCTATATAATCACTTATGGCATTATCTAATAACTGACACAGATGAACATATTTCCAAAGAGAAAGACACTCACAGGCTTAGAAAACAAAACAAACTATGCTCATCTAAAAGGAAAGGAGGGGGGAAATTGAGAAATGAGGATTAGTGTTACTATACATATACAAATACATATTATATACATGTATCAAAAAGACCGAACATATAGCAAGGGAGGTCGATGGAACACTGTAATATTTTACATGGGAAGAGGATCTGTACATTAATAGACATACATAATGTACAAATGGACCAGATGGTGTACACCTAGGACAAACAATATTCTAAACTTTACCCAGATTAAAAAAATTTTAAAAACCAAGAAGAAGTAATGAGACATAAACTTATGGGGATTTCTCCTGGCAAATTCCATTCTAATTTATAACCTAGGACAATGACTTCCAGAAAGGCTCTGCTGCCCTAGTACCCAGATTGGGGAATGGAGAAAAGCTACCTCCTTGTGGACGTTTCCCACAACAGCAGCTTTGAACCCACTGCAAAAGGTCACTAAATTTTCACCAACTTGCAGTTCTGTCAATGACACCTGCCATCCAAAAAATTTCTGGGGTCAAAAATCGACCAAAAAATTCAAAAGAGGGCAACCTTCGAAGAAGTCAATTTCAAGAGCTCTATTGTACTTACGGTTTTTTCTTTTAAGAGAAAAGGAAAAGGCGTAGGAATATGATGAATTTTAAAAATTTTAATGTCATGCATACCCATATTACAAAAACCTATCAGCTCACAGCAATCAGAATGGCCTTTAGGAAAAATGCTGCAAAATATAAACGGTGAAGGGAGTGTGGAGAAATGCGTACCCTCGTTTGTAAGGGGGGACATGTAAAGAGCCACTAATGCAAACACAATGTAGGTGCTTTGAAAAGGGAAACATTGAGCTACCAGTCAATCAATCACAACCACTGCTTGGCCTATCACCTGAGAAAATGAGAATCAAAAATCACAGGCTGGCAAACCTGTACACCAGCAATATTTACCATAGCCAGCACTTGGAAGCAATGAAAATGTCCATCAACCGAGGAATGCACCAAGAAGAAGTGGTCCACGTACACAATGGAATATTACTCTAATAATAAATATAAATTAAATTAAAAACAAACAAAAGCAAGGAGTCATCAACATTTGTGGGTTTATCCGGGCACATTGCAGTCTAATTTATAACCGAAGAACACCACTGGCCGGTAGGTCTGTTTCCCTAGTACCAGCATGGGGAACGTAGAAAGGCTGCCGCTCTCTGGCCATTACCTGCAAAAGCAGGTTTAAAGCCTGAGCTAATGGTCACTTCATATGAACAAGTACTGCAGGTCTGTAAATGAAATCTGCCCTCAAAATGTCTTGAGGGAGATAATGGCCAAAATATTTCAAATGGTGACACATACTTTAAGAAAACACTTTGAAGAAATAAGCTCTAATCACAGCTGGAAAAATTAAAAGGACATGTCTTAAAGCTCAATTTCAACACATTATGAGACACATGCAAATTCAACCACAAAGAGGTATCAGCTCACACCACTCAGAATAACCATCAGCAAAAACTACAAAGAATAAATGCTGAAGGTGCCGGGAAGAAATGCATACCCTCTACTTTAAGTGGGACGTAACCTGGAAAGAGCCACTAAGGAGAACAGAATAGAGGTGCCTTTAAAAGGTAACCATTGAGCTACCATATGATCCAGCAGACCTATTCCTGGGCCTATAAACTAAGAAGAGAGAATTGGAAGGACACAGGCACACACATCTACATTGCATAGTATTACAATAGCCAAGATATGGAAGTAACCAAAAAGTCCACCGACAGATGGGTGGACAAAGAAGAACTGCTACCTGTACAGATGGAATAGGAGCTAGTGAAAAAATGAAACAATGCCATTTGCAGCACCATAGATGAGTCTAGAAGTAATCACGCAACTTGGAGTAAGTGAGAAAGCGAAAGACACATATCCTATCATATCACATATAGGTGTTACCTAAAAAATGATACAAACAAAGATATTTCCACAGAGAAACACTATCATAGATTCATTAAAAAAACTTATGGTTCACCAAATGGAAAGGTGTGAGGATTGGATACATTACCATATTGAGGTTAACAGAGAGATACAAACACATGTGAAATATATAATCACCAAAGACCTACGCAATACCAAGAGAAGTCTACTCAACATTGTGTCATTACCTACATGGGAAAAGGATCCGAAGAAGAATAGATATATGCATGTGTGTGAAAGAACCACATCTTGCACACCTAGAACAAACAAAACATTGTAATCAAGTTTGCTGTGATAAGAAATAAAAATTAAATTCAAAATACCAACAAGAAGTAATGAGACATAAACTTAAAGGGCTTTTTCCTCGCACATTCCATTCTAATTTACAACCTAGAACACCACTTCCAGTAAGGCTCTGTTGCCCTAGTAACCAGATTTGGTAAAGGAGAAATGCTGCCGCCTTGTGGCCGATTCCCGCAAGAGCAGCTTTTAACCCACAGCTAATGGTCACTTACCATTCACAAGGACTCAGGGCTGTAAAGGACACCTGCCCTCAAAATTGTGCTGAGGTAGGGAATGGATACAAAAAATTCAAAACAGGCCAAATTTTCAAGAAGATAGTATGAAGAGGTAAGTTTTACTCACTCTCTTTTTAAAGAAAGGAAAATGGATAAAAGCTCCACCTCAGGAAGTATTAGACTCATGCAATCTAATCTACAAAAAGTTTTCAACTCACACCAGTCGACTGACCATTGGCAAAAAGTCTACAAACAATAAATGCTGAAGAGGTTTTAGAGAACTGTGTACCCTCTAGCTGCTGGTGAGATGCAAAAGGGTTAAACGCTAATAATGAGAACAGAAAGGAGTTGCGTTGAAAAGGAAAAATTGAGGTACCATTCAATCCAGCAGGCGCACCAATGGGCCTCTCACCTGAGAAGACCAGAATGAAGAAGACCCGGGCTGCAAAAGCTGCACTGCAGCCTTATTCACAATAGACAAGACAGTGAAGCAACCAAAATGTCCATCAACAGATGAAAGGATAAAGAAGAAGTGGTCCATGTACACAATGAATACTAGCCATGGAAAACAATGAAACACTGCTCTTTGAGGCACCATAGATGATCTTGGAGATAATCATAGAACATGAGGTAAGTCGGAAAGCAAAAGTCCTATATCCTATGATATCACTTATAGGCGTTATCTAATAACTGACACAAATGAACATATTTCCACAGAGAAAGTCAATCACAGACTTATTAAAAAAAAACCTATGCTTATCTAAAAGGAAAGGTGGGGGGAATGGATAAATGAAGATTAGCGTTACCATATGTATACAAATACATATTATATACATATATCAAAAAGACCGACCATATAGCAAGGAAGGTTTACGGAACACTCTGTAATAATTTACAGGGGAAGAGGATCTCTACATAAATAGGTATATAGAATATGTAGATGAACCAGAGTGTGTACACCTTGGACAAGCAACATTCTAACCATTACCCCAATTGAAAAAATTAAAACAACGAACTAGGAGTAATGAGACATAAACTTATGGGGGGGTTTCCTGGCACATTCCATTCAAATTTACAACCTAGGCAAACGACTTCCAGAACGGCTCTGCTGCCCTAGTACCCAGATTTGGGAATGGAGAAATGCTGCATCCTTGTGGCCATTTCCCACCACAGCAGCTTTAAACCCACTGCAAAAGGTCACTAAATATTCACCAATTGCAGGTCTGTAAATGACACCTGCCCTCCAAAAAATACTGAGGTCGAAAATCGACCAAAAAATTCTAGAGTGCAACCTTCCAAAAAGAAAATTTGAAGAGGTATATTATACTCACACTTTTGTTCTTTTTTCTTTTAACAGAAAAGAAAAAGGCGTGGAAAAATGATGAATTGTAGGAATTTTTACAGACATGTAAACCCAAATTACAAACACCTATCAGCTCACACCAGTCAGAATGGCCATCAACAAAAATGCTGCAAACAAGAAATGCTGACCTGATTGTGGAGAAGTGCGTACCCTCGATTCTAAGGGGGACGTGGTAAGAGCCACTAATGAAAGCACAATTGAGGTGCCTTGAAAAGGTAAACGTTGAGCTACCATACCAGTCAATCAATCATAACCACTGCTGGGTCTATCACCTGAGAAAATGAAAATCACAAATCACAGGCTGGCAATCCTGCCCTCCAGCAATATTTACCATAGGCAACACTTGGAAGCAAGGAAAATGTCCATCAACAGAGGAGTGCACCAAGAAGAAGTGGTCCATGTACACAATGGAATATTAGCCATGGAAAACACTGAAGCGCTGCTCTTTGAGGCACCACAGATGAGCCTGGAGATAATCACAAAACATGAAGTAGGTCGGAAAGCAAAAGACCTATAGCCTATATAATCACTTATGGCATTATCTAATAACTGACACAGATGAACATATTTCCAAAGAGAAAGACACTCACAGGCTTAGAAAACAAAACAAACTATGCTCATCTAAAAGGAAAGGAGGGGGGAAATTGAGAAATGAGGATTAGTGTTACTATACATATACAAATACATATTATATACATGTATCAAAAAGACCGAACATATAGCAAGGGAGGTCGATGGAACACTGTAATATTTTACATGGGAAGAGGATCTGTACATTAATAGACATACATAATGTACAAATGGACCAGATGGTGTACACCTAGGACAAACAATATTCTAAACTTTACCCAGATTAAAAAAATTTTAAAAACCAAGAAGAAGTAATGAGACATAAACTTATGGGGATTTCTCCTGGCAAATTCCATTCTAATTTATAACCTAGGACAATGACTTCCAGAAAGGCTCTGCTGCCCTAGTACCCAGATTGGGGAATGGAGAAAAGCTACCTCCTTGTGGACGTTTCCCACAACAGCAGCTTTGAACCCACTGCAAAAGGTCACTAAATTTTCACCAACTTGCAGTTCTGTCAATGACACCTGCCATCCAAAAAATTTCTGGGGTCAAAAATCGACCAAAAAATTCAAAAGAGGGCAACCTTCGAAGAAGTCAATTTCAAGAGCTCTATTGTACTTACGGTTTTTTCTTTTAAGAGAAAAGGAAAAGGCGTAGGAATATGATGAATTTTAAAAATTTTAATGTCATGCATACCCATATTACAAAAACCTATCAGCTCACAGCAATCAGAATGGCCTTTAGGAAAAATGCTGCAAAATATAAACGGTGAAGGGAGTGTGGAGAAATGCGTACCCTCGTTTGTAAGGGGGGACATGTAAAGAGCCACTAATGCAAACACAATGTAGGTGCTTTGAAAAGGGAAACATTGAGCTACCAGTCAATCAATCACAACCACTGCTTGGCCTATCACCTGAGAAAATGAGAATCAAAAATCACAGGCTGGCAAACCTGTACACCAGCAATATTTACCATAGCCAGCACTTGGAAGCAATGAAAATGTCCATCAACCGAGGAATGCACCAAGAAGAAGTGGTCCACGTACACAATGGAATATTACTCTAATAATAAATATAAATTAAATTAAAAACAAACAAAAGCAAGGAGTCATCAACATTTGTGGGTTTATCCGGGCACATTGCAGTCTAATTTATAACCGAAGAACACCACTGGCCGGTAGGTCTGTTTCCCTAGTACCAGCATGGGGAACGTAGAAAGGCTGCCGCTCTCTGGCCATTACCTGCAAAAGCAGGTTTAAAGCCTGAGCTAATGGTCACTTCATATGAACAAGTACTGCAGGTCTGTAAATGAAATCTGCCCTCAAAATGTCTTGAGGGAGATAATGGCCAAAATATTTCAAATGGTGACACATACTTTAAGAAAACACTTTGAAGAAATAAGCTCTAATCACAGCTGGAAAAATTAAAAGGACATGTCTTAAAGCTCAATTTCAACACATTATGAGACACATGCAAATTCAACCACAAAGAGGTATCAGCTCACACCACTCAGAATAACCATCAGCAAAAACTACAAAGAATAAATGCTGAAGGTGCCGGGAAGAAATGCATACCCTCTACTTTAAGTGGGACGTAACCTGGAAAGAGCCACTAAGGAGAACAGAATAGAGGTGCCTTTAAAAGGTAACCATTGAGCTACCATATGATCCAGCAGACCTATTCCTGGGCCTATAAACTAAGAAGAGAGAATTGGAAGGACACAGGCACACACATCTACATTGCATAGTATTACAATAGCCAAGATATGGAAGTAACCAAAAAGTCCACCGACAGATGGGTGGACAAAGAAGAACTGCTACCTGTACAGATGGAATAGGAGCTAGTGAAAAAATGAAACAATGCCATTTGCAGCACCATAGATGAGTCTAGAAGTAATCACGCAACTTGGAGTAAGTGAGAAAGCGAAAGACACATATCCTATCATATCACATATAGGTGTTACCTAAAAAATGATACAAACAAAGATATTTCCACAGAGAAACACTATCATAGATTCATTAAAAAAACTTATGGTTCACCAAATGGAAAGGTGTGAGGATTGGATACATTACCATATTGAGGTTAACAGAGAGATACAAACACATGTGAAATATATAATCACCAAAGACCTACGCAATACCAAGAGAAGTCTACTCAACATTGTGTCATTACCTACATGGGAAAAGGATCCGAAGAAGAATAGATATATGCATGTGTGTGAAAGAACCACATCTTGCACACCTAGAACAAACAAAACATTGTAATCAAGTTTGCTGTGATAAGAAATAAAAATTAAATTCAAAATACCAACAAGAAGTAATGAGACATAAACTTAAAGGGCTTTTTCCTCGCACATTCCATTCTAATTTACAACCTAGAACACCACTTCCAGTAAGGCTCTGTTGCCCTAGTAACCAGATTTGGTAAAGGAGAAATGCTGCCGCCTTGTGGCCGATTCCCGCAAGAGCAGCTTTTAACCCACAGCTAATGGTCACTTACCATTCACAAGGACTCAGGGCTGTAAAGGACACCTGCCCTCAAAATTGTGCTGAGGTAGGGAATGGATACAAAAAATTCAAAACAGGCCAAATTTTCAAGAAGATAGTATGAAGAGGTAAGTTTTACTCACTCTCTTTTTAAAGAAAGGAAAATGGATAAAAGCTCCACCTCAGGAAGTATTAGACTCATGCAATCTAATCTACAAAAAGTTTTCAACTCACACCAGTCGACTGACCATTGGCAAAAAGTCTACAAACAATAAATGCTGAAGAGGTTTTAGAGAACTGTGTACCCTCTAGCTGCTGGTGAGATGCAAAAGGGTTAAACGCTAATAATGAGAACAGAAAGGAGTTGCGTTGAAAAGGAAAAATTGAGGTACCATTCAATCCAGCAGGCGCACCAATGGGCCTCTCACCTGAGAAGACCAGAATGAAGAAGACCCGGGCTGCAAAAGCTGCACTGCAGCCTTATTCACAATAGACAAGACAGTGAAGCAACCAAAATGTCCATCAACAGATGAAAGGATAAAGAAGAAGTGGTCCATGTACACAATGAATACTAGCCATGGAAAACAATGAAACACTGCTCTTTGAGGCACCATAGATGATCTTGGAGATAATCATAGAACATGAGGTAAGTCGGAAAGCAAAAGTCCTATATCCTATGATATCACTTATAGGCGTTATCTAATAACTGACACAAATGAACATATTTCCACAGAGAAAGTCAATCACAGACTTATTAAAAAAAAACCTATGCTTATCTAAAAGGAAAGGTGGGGGGAATGGATAAATGAAGATTAGCGTTACCATATGTATACAAATACATATTATATACATATATCAAAAAGACCGACCATATAGCAAGGAAGGTTTACGGAACACTCTGTAATAATTTACAGGGGAAGAGGATCTCTACATAAATAGGTATATAGAATATGTAGATGAACCAGAGTGTGTACACCTTGGACAAGCAACATTCTAACCATTACCCCAATTGAAAAAATTAAAACAACGAACTAGGAGTAATGAGACATAAACTTATGGGGGGGTTTCCTGGCACATTCCATTCAAATTTACAACCTAGGCAAACGACTTCCAGAACGGCTCTGCTGCCCTAGTACCCAGATTTGGGAATGGAGAAATGCTGCATCCTTGTGGCCGTTTCCCACCACAGCAGCTTTAAACCCACTGCAAAAGGTCACTAAATATTCACCAATTGCAGGTCTGTAAATGACACCTGCCCTCCAAAAAATACTGAGGTCGAAAATCGACCAAAAAATTCTAGAGTGCAACCTTCCAAAAAGAAAATTTGAAGAGGTATATTATACTCACACTTTTGTTCTTTTTTCTTTTAACAGAAAAGAAAAAGGCGTGGAAAAATGATGAATTGTAGGAATTTTTACAGACATGTAAACCCAAATTACAAACACCTATCAGCTCACACCAGTCAGAATGGCCATCAACAAAAATGCTGCAAACAAGAAATGCTGACCTGATTGTGGAGAAGTGCGTACCCTCGATTCTAAGGGGGACGTGGTAAGAGCCACTAATGAAAGCACAATTGAGGTGCCTTGAAAAGGTAAACGTTGAGCTACCATACCAGTCAATCAATCATAACCACTGCTGGGTCTATCACCTGAGAAAATGAAAATCAAAAATCACAGGCTGGCAATCCTGCCCTCCAGCAATATTTACCATAGGCAACACTTGGAAGCAAGGAAAATGTCCATCAACAGAGGAGTGCACCAAGAAGAAGTGGTCCATGTACACAATGGAATATT
Organism: Balaenoptera borealis; assembly: GCF_965194805.1. Classification (NCBI taxonomy): domain Eukaryota; kingdom Metazoa; phylum Chordata; class Mammalia; order Artiodactyla; family Balaenopteridae; genus Balaenoptera; species Balaenoptera borealis. The sequence goes on along the minus strand of NW_028123237.1, from coordinate 262,505 downwards.
AGCCATGGAAAACACTGAAGCGCTGCTCTTTGAGGCACCACAGATGAGCCTGGAGATAATCACAAAACATGAAGTAGGTCGGAAAGCAAAAGACCTATAGCCTATATAATCACTTATGGCATTATCTAATAACTGACACAGATGAACATATTTCCAAAGAGAAAGACACTCACAGGCTTAGAAAACAAAACAAACTATGCTCATCTAAAAGGAAAGGAGGGGGGAAATTGAGAAATGAGGATTAGTGTTACTATACATATACAAATACATATTATATACATGTATCAAAAAGACCGAACATATAGCAAGGGAGGTCGATGGAACACTGTAATATTTTACATGGGAAGAGGATCTGTACATTAATAGACATACATAATGTACAAATGGACCAGATGGTGTACACCTAGGACAAACAATATTCTAAACTTTACCCAGATTAAAAAAAATTTAAAAACCAAGAAGAAGTAATGAGACATAAACTTATGGGGATTTCTCCTGGCAAATTCCATTCTAATTTATAACCTAGGACAATGACTTCCAGAAAGGCTCTGCTGCCCTAGTACCCAGATTGGGGAATGGAGAAAAGCTACCTCCTTGTGGACGTTTCCCACAACAGCAGCTTTGAACCCACTGCAAAAGGTCACTAAATTTTCACCAACTTGCAGTTCTGTCAATGACACCTGCCCTCCAAAAAATTTCTGGGGTCAAAAATCGACCAAAAAATTCAAAAGAGGGCAACCTTCGAAGAAGTCAATTTCAAGAGCTCTATTGTACTTACGGTTTTTTCTTTTAAGAGAAAAGAAAAAGGCGTAGGAATATGATGAATTTTAAAAATTTTAATGTCATGCATACCCATATTACAAAAACCTATCAGCTCACAGCAATCAGAATGGCCTTTAGGAAAAATGCTGCAAAATATAAACGGTGAAGGGAGTGTGGAGAAATGCGTACCCTCGTTTGTAAGGGGGGACATGTAAAGAGCCACTAATGCAAACACAATGTAGGTGCTTTGAAAAGGGAAACATTGAGCTACCAGTCAATCAATCACAACCACTGCTTGGCCTATCACCTGAGAAAATGAGAATCAAAAATCACAGGCTGGCAAACCTGTACGCCAGCAATATTTACCATAGCCAGCACTTGGAAGCAATGAAAATGTCCATCAACCGAGGAATGCACCAAGAAGAAGTGGTCCACGTACACAATGGAATATTACTCTAATAATAAATATAAATTAAATTAAAAACAAACAAAAGCAAGGAGTCATCAACATTTGTGGGTTTATCCGGGCACATTGCAGTCTAATTTATAACCGAAGAACACCACTGGCCGGTAGGTCTGTTTCCCTAGTACCAGCATGGGGAACGTAGAAAGGCTGCCGCTCTCTGGCCATTACCTGCAAAAGCAGGTTTAAAGCCTGAGCTAATGGTCACTTCATATGAACAAGTACTGCAGGTCTGTAAATGAAATCTGCCCTCAAAATGTCTTGAGGGAGATAATGGCCAAAATATTTCAAATGGTGACACATACTTTAAGAAAACACTTTGAAGAAATAAGCTCTAATCACAGCTGGAAAAATAAAAAGGACATGTCTTAAAGCTCAATTTCAACACATTATGAGACACATGCAAATTCAACCACAAAGAGGTATCAGCTCACACCACTCAGAATAACCATCAGCAAAAACTACAAAGAATAAATGCTGAAGGTGCCGGGAAGAAATGCATACCCTCTACTTTAAGTGGGACGTAACCTGGAAAGAGCCACTAAGGAGAACAGAATAGAGGTGCCTTTAAAAGGTAACCATTGAGCTACCATATGATCCAGCAGACCTATTCCTGGGCCTATAAACTAAGAAGAGAGAATTGGAAGGACACAGGCACGCAAATCTACATTGCATAGTATTACAATAGCCAAGATATGGAAGTAACCAAAAAGTCCACCGACAGATGGGTGGACAAAGAAGAACTGCTACCTGTACAGATGGAATAGGAGCTAGTGAAAAAATGAAACAATGCCATTTGCAGCACCATAGATGAGTCTAGAAGTAATCACGCAACTTGGAGTAAGTGAGAAAGCGAAAGACACATATCCTATCATATCACATATAGGTGTTACCTAAAAAATGATACAAACAAAGATATTTCCACAGAGAAACACTATCATAGATTCATTAAAAAGACTTATGGTTCACCAAATGGAAAGGTGTGAGGATTGGATACATTACCATATTGAGGTTAACAGAGAGATACAAACACATGTGAAATATATAATCACCAAAGACCTACGCAATACCAAGAGAAGTCTACTCAACATTGTGTCATTACCTACATGGGAAAAGGATCCGAAGAAGAATAGATATATGCATGTGTGTGAAAGAACCACATCTTGCACACCTAGAACAAACAAAACATTGTAATCAAGTTTGCTGTGATAAGAAATAAAAATTAAATTCAAAATACCAACAAGAAGTAATGAGACATAAACTTAAAGGGCTTTTTCCTCGCACATTCCATTCTAATTTACAACCTAGAACACCACTTCCAGTAAGGCTCTGTTGCCCTAGTAACCAGATTTGGTAAAGGAGAAATGCTGCCGCCTTGTGGCCGATTCCCGCAAGAGCAGCTTTTAACCCACAGCTAATGGTCACTTACCATTCACAAGGACTCAGGGCTGTAAAGGACACCTGCCCTCAAAATTGTGCTGAGGTAGGGAATGGATACAAAAAATTCAAAACAGGCCAAATTTTCAAGAAGATAGTATGAAGAGGTAAGTTTTACTCACTCTCTTTTTAAAGAAAGGAAAATGGATAAAAGCTCCACCTCAGGAAGTATTAGACTCATGCAATCTAATCTACAAAAAGTTTTCAACTCACACCAGTCGACTGACCATTGGCAAAAAGTCTACAAACAATAAATGCTGAAGAGGTTTTAGAGAACTGTGTACCCTCTAGCTGCTGGTGAGATGCAAAAGGGTTAAACGCTAATAATGAGAACAGAAAGGAGTTGCGTTGAAAAGGAAAAATTGAGGTACCATTCAATCCAGCAGGCGCACCAATGGGCCTCTCACCTGAGAAGACCAGAATGAAGAAGACCCGGGCTGCAAAAGCTGCACTGCAGCCTTATTCACAATAGACAAGACAGTGAAGCAACCAAAATGTCCATCAACAGATGAAAGGATAAAGAAGAAGTGGTCCATGTACACAATGAATACTAGCCATGGAAAACAATGAAACACTGCTCTTTGAGGCACCATAGATGATCTTGGAGATAATCATAGAACATGAGGTAAGTCGGAAAGCAAAAGTCCTATATCCTATGATATCACTTATAGGCGTTATCTAATAACTGACACAAATGAACATATTTCCACAGAGAAAGTCAATCACAGACTTATTAAAAAAAAACCTATGCTTATCTAAAAGGAAAGGTGGGGGGAATGGATAAATGAAGATTAGCGTTACCATATGTATACAAATACATATTATATACATATATCAAAAAGACCGACCATATAGCAAGGAAGGTTTACGGAACACTCTGTAATAATTTACAGGGGAAGAGGATCTCTACATAAATAGGTATATAGAATATGTAGATGAACCAGAGTGTGTACACCTTGGACAAGCAACATTCTAACCATTACCCCAATTGAAAAAATTAAAACAACGAACTAGGCGTAATGAGACATAAACTTATGGGGGGTTTTCCTGGCACATTCCATTCAAATTTACAACCTAGGCAAACGACTTCCAGAACGGCTGTGCTGCCCTAGTACCCAGATTTGGGAATGGAGAAATGCTGCATCCTTGTGGCCATTTCCCACCACAGCAGCTTTAAACCCACTGCAAAAGGTCACTAAATATTCACCAATTGCAGGTCTGTAAATGACACCTGCCCTCCAAAAAATACTGAGGTCGAAAATCGACCAAAAAATTCTAGAGTGCAACCTTCCAAAAAGAAAATTTGAAGAGGTATATTATACTCACACTTTTTTTCTTTTTTCTTTTAACAGAAAAGAAAAAGGCGTGGAAAAATGATGAATTGTAGGAATTTTTACAGACATGTAAACCCAAATTACAAACACCTATCAGCTCACACCAGTCAGAATGGCCATCAACAAAAATGCTGCAAACAAGAAATGCTGACCTGATTGTGGAGAAGTGCGTACCCTCGATTCTAAGGGGGACGTGGTAAGAGCCACTAATGAAAGCACAATTGAGGTGCCTTGAAAAGGTAAACGTTGAGCTACCATACCATTCAATCAATCATAACCACTGCTGGGTCTATCACCTGAGAAAATGAAAATCACAAATCACAGGCTGGCAATCCTGCCCTCCAGCATTATTTACCATAGGCAACACTTGGAAGCAAGGAAAATGTCCATCAACAGAGGAATGCACCAAGAAGAAGTGGTCCATGTACACAATGGAATATTAGCCATGGAAAACACTGAAGCGCTGCTCTTTGAGGCACCACAGATGAGCCTGGAGATAATCACAAAACATGAAGTAGGTCGGAAAGCAAAAGACCTATAGCCTATATAATCACTTATGGCATTATCTAATAACTGACACAGATGAACATATTTCCAAAGAGAAAGACACTCACAGGCTTAGAAAACAAAACAAACTATGCTCATCTAAAAGGAAAGGAGGGGGGAAATTGAGAAATGAGGATTAGTGTTACTATACATATACAAATACATATTATATACATGTATCAAAAAGACCGAACATATAGCAAGGGAGGTCGATGGAACACTGTAATATTTTACATGGGAAGAGGATCTGTACATTAATAGACATACATAATGTACAAATGGACCAGATGGTGTACACCTAGGACAAACAATATTCTAAACTTTACCCAGATTAAAAAAATTTTAAAAACCAAGAAGAAGTAATGAGACATAAACTTATGGGGATTTCTCCTGGCAAATTCCATTCTAATTTATAACCTAGGACAATGACTTCCAGAAAGGCTCTGCTGCCCTAGTACCCAGATTGGGGAATGGAGAAAAGCTACCTCCTTGTGGACGTTTCCCACAACAGCAGCTTTGAACCCACTGCAAAAGGTCACTAAATTTTCACCAACTTGCAGTTCTGTCAATGACACCTGCCCTCCAAAAAATTTCTGGGGTCAAAAATCGACCAAAAAATTCAAAAGAGGGCAACCTTCGAAGAAGCCAATTTCAAGAGCTCTATTGTACTTACGGTTTTTTCTTTTAAGAGAAAAGAAAAAGGCGTAGGAATATGATGAATTTTAAAAATTTTAATGTCATGCATACCCATATTACAAAAACCTATCAGCTCACAGCAATCAGAATGGCCTTTAGGAAAAATGCTGCAAAATATAAACGGTGAAGGGTGTGTGGAGAAATGCGTACCCTCGTTTGTAAGGGGGGACATGTAAAGAGCCACTAATGCAAACACAATGTAGGTGCTTTGAAAAGGGAAACATTGAGCTACCAGTCAATCAATCACAACCACTGCTTGGCCTATCACCTGAGAAAATGAGAATCAAAAATCACAGGCTGGCAAACCTGTACGCCAGCAATATTTACCATAGCCAGCACTTGGAAGCAATGAAAATGTCCATCAACCGAGGAATGCACCAAGAAGAAGTGGTCCACGTACACAATGGAATATTACTCTAATAATAAATATAAATTAAATTAAAAACAAACAAAAGCAAGGAGACATCAACATTTGTGGGTTTATCCGGGCACATTGCAGTCTAATTTATAACCGAAGAACACCACTGGCCGGTAGGTCTGTTTCCCTAGTACCAGCATGGGGAACGTAGAAAGGCTGCCGCTCTCTGGCCATTACCTGCAAAAGCAGGTTTAAAGCCTGAGCTAATGGTCACTTCATATGAACAAGTACTGCAGGTCTGTAAATGAAATCTGCCCTCAAAATGTCTTGAGGGAGATAATGGCCAAAATATTTCAAATGGTGACACATACTTTAAGAAAACACTTTGAAGAAATAAGCTCTAATCACAGCTGGAAAAATAAAAAGGACATGTCTTAAAGCTCAATTTCAACACATTATGAGACACATGCAAATTCAACCACAAAGAGGTATCAGCTCACACCACTCAGAATAACCATCAGCAAAAACTACAAAGAATAAATGCTGAAGGTGCCGGGAAGAAATGCATACCCTCTACTTTAAGTGGGACGTAACCTGGAAAGAGCCACTAAGGAGAACAGAATAGAGGTGCCTTTAAAAGGTAACCATTGAGCTACCATATGATCCAGCAGACCTATTCCTGGGCCTATAAACTAAGAAGAGAGAATTGGAAGGACACAGGCACGCAAATCTACATTGCATAGTATTACAATAGCCAAGATATGGAAGTAACCAAAAAGTCCACCGACAGATGGGTGGACAAAGAAGAACTGCTACCTGTACAGATGGAATAGGAGCTAGTGAAAAAATGAAACAATGCCATTTGCAGCACCATAGATGAGTCTAGAAGTAATCACGCAACTTGGAGTAAGTGAGAAAGCGAAAGACACATATCCTATCATATCACATATAGGTGTTACCTAAAAAATGATACAAACAAAGATATTTCCACAGAGAAACACTATCATAGATTCATTAAAAAAACTTATGGTTCACCAAATGGAAAGGTGTGAGGATTGGATACATTACCATATTGAGGTTAACAGAGAGATACAAACACATGTGAAATATATAATCACCAAAGACCTACGCAATACCAAGAGAAGTCTACTCAACATTGTGTCATTACCTACATGGGAAAAGGATCCGAAGAAGAATAGATATATGCATGTGTGTGAAAGAACCACATCTTGCACACCTAGAACAAACAAAACATTGTAATCAAGTTTGCTGTGATAAGAAATAAAAATTAAGTTCAAAATACCAACAAGAAGTAATGAGACATAAACTTAAAGGGCTTTTTCCTCGCACATTCCATTCTAATTTACAACCTAGAACACCACTTCCAGTAAGGCTCTGTTGCCCTAGAAACCAGATTTGGTAAAGGAGAAATGCTGCCGCCTTGTGGCCGATTCCCGCAAGAGCAGCTTTTAACCCACAGCTAATGGTCACTTACCATTCACAAGGACTCAGGGCTGTAAAGGACACCTGCCCTCAAAATTGTGCTGAGGTAGGGAATGGATACAAAAAATTCAAAACAGGCCAAATTTTCAAGAAGATAGTATGAAGAGGTAAGTTTTACTCACTCTCTTTTTAAAGAAAGGAAAATGGATAAAAGCTCCACCTCAGGAAGAATTAGACTCATGCAATCTAATCTACAAAAAGTTTCAACTTACACCAGACGACTGGCCATTGGCAAAAAGTCTACAAACAATAAATGCTGAAGAGGTTTTAGAGAACTGTGTACCCTCTAGCTGCTGGTGAGATGCAAAAGGGTTAAACGCTAATAATGAGAACAGAAAGGAGCTGCGTTGAAAAGGAAAAATTGAGGTACCATTCAATCCAGCAGGCGCACCAATGGGCCTCTCACCTGAGAAGACCAGAATGAAGAAGACCCGGGCTGCAAAAGCTGCACTGCAGCCTTATTCACAATAGACAAGACAGTGAAGCAACCAAAATGTCCATCAACAGATGAAAGGATAAAGAAGAAGTGGTCCATGTACACAATGAATACTAGCCATGGAAAACAATGAAACACTGCTCTTTGAGGCACCATAGATGATCTTGGAGATAATCATAGAACATGAGGTAAGTCGGAAAGCAAAAGTCCTATATCCTATGATATCACTTATAGGCGTTATCTAATAACTGACACAAATGAACATATTTCCACAGAGAAAGTCAATCACAGACTTATTAAAAAAAAACTATGCTTATCTAAAAGGAAAGGTGGGGGGAATGGATAAATGAAGATTAGCGTTACCATATGTATACAAATACATATTATATACATATATCAAAAAGACCGACCATATAGCAAGGAAGGTTTACGGAACACTCTGTAATAATTTACAGGGGAAGAGGATCTCTACATAAATAGGTATATAGAATATGTAGATGAACCAGAGTGTGTACACCTTGGACAAGCAACATTCTAACCATTACCCCAATTGAAAAAATTAAAACAACGAACTAGGAGTAATGAGACATAAACTTATGGGGGGTTTTCCTGGCACATTCCATTCAAATTTACAACCTAGGCAAATGACTTCCAGAACGGCTCTGCTGCCCTAGTACCCAGATTTGGGAATGGAGAAATGCTGCATCCTTGTGGCCGTTTCCCACCACAGCAGCTTTAAACCCACTGCAAAAGGTCACTAAATATTCACCAATTGCAGGTCTGTAAATGACACCTGCCCTCCAAAAAATACTGAGGTCGAAAATCGACCAAAAAATTCTAGAGTGCAACCTTCCAAAAAGAAAATTTGAAGAGGTATATTATACTCACACTTTTGTTCTTTTTTCTTTTAACAGAAAAGAAAAAGGCGTGGAAAAATGATGAATTGTAGGAATTTTTACAGACATGTAAACCCAAATTACAAAAACCTATCAGCTCACACCAGTCAGAATGGCCATCAACAAAAATGCTGCAAACAAGAAATGCTGACGTGATTGTGGAGAAATGCGTACCCTCGATTCTAAGGGGGACGTGGTAAGAGCCACTAATGAAAGCACAATTGAGTTGCCTTGAAAAGGTAAACGTTGAGCTACCATACCAGTCAATCAATCATAACCACTGCTGGGTCTATCACCTGAGAAAATGAAAATCACAAATCACAGGCTGGCAATCCTGCCCTCCAGCAATATTTACCATAGGCAACACTTGGAAGCAAGGAAAATGTCCATCAACAGAGGAATGCACCAAGAAGAAGTGGTCCATGTACACAATTGAATATTAGCCATGGAAAACACTGAAGCGCTGCTCTTTGAGGCACCACAGATGAGCCTGGAGATAATCACAAAACATGAAGTAGGTCGGAAAGCAAAAGACCTATAGCCTATATAATCACTTATGGCATTATCTAATAACTGACACAGATGAACATATTTCCAAAGAGAAAGACACTCACAGGCTTAGAAAACAAAACAAACTATGCTCATCTAAAAGGAAAGGAGGGGGGAAATTGAGAAATGAGGATTAGTGTTACTATACATATACAAATACATATTATATACATGTATCAAAAAGACCGAACATATAGCAAGGGAGGTCGATGGAACACTGTAATATTTTACATGGGAAGAGGATCTGTACATTAATAGACATACATAATGTACAAATGGACCAGATGGTGTACACCTAGGACAAACAATATTCTAAACTTTACCCAGATTAAAAAAATTTTAAAAACCAAGAAGAAGTAATGAGACATAAACTTATGGGGATTTCTCCTGGCAAATTCCATTCTAATTTATAACCTAGGACAATGACTTCCAGAAAGGCTCTGCTGCCCTAGTACCCAGATTGGGGAATGGAGAAAAGCTACCTCCTTGTGGACGTTTCCCACAACAGCAGCTTTGAACCCACTGCAAAAGGTCACTAAATTTTCACCAACTTGCAGTTCTGTCAATGACACCTGCCCTCCAAAAAATTTCTGGGGTCAAATATCGACCAAAAAATTCAAAAGAGGGCAACCTTCGAAGAAGTCAATTTCAAGAGCTCTATTATACTTACGGTTTTTTCTTTTAAGAGAAAAGAAAAAGGCGTAGGAATATGATGAATTTAAAAATTTTAATGTCATGCATACCCATATTACAAAAACCTATCAGCTCACAGCAATCAGAATGGCCATTAGGAAAAATGCTGCCAAAAATAAACGGTGAAGGGAGTGTGGAGAAATGCGTACCCTCGGTTGTAAGGGGGGGCATGTAAAGAGCCACTAATGAAAACACAACGTAGGTGCTTTGAAAAGGGAAACATTGAGCTACCAGTCAATCAATCACAACCACTGCTTGGCCTATCACCTGAGAAAATGAGAATCAAAAATCACAGGCTGGCAAACCTGTACGCCAGCAATATTTACCATAGCCAGCACTTGGAAGCAATGAAAATGTCCATCAACCGAGGAATGCACCAAGAAGAAGTGGTCCACGTACACAATGGAATATTACTCTAATAATAAATATAAATTAAATTAAAAACAAACAAAAGCAAGGAGACATCAACATTTGTGGGTTTATCCGGGCACATTGCACTCTAATTTATAACCGAAGAACACCACTGGCCGGTAGGTCTGTTTCCCTAGTACCAGCATGGGGAACGTAGAAAGGCTGCCGCTCTCTGGCCATTACCTTCAAAAGCAGGTTTAAAGCCTGAGCTAATGGTCACTTCATATGAACAAGTACTTCAGGGCTGTAAATGAAACCTGCCCTCAAAATGTCTTGAGGGAGATAATGGCCAAAATATTTCAAATGGTGACACATACTTTAAGAAAACACTTTGAAGAAATAAGCTCTAATCACAGCTGGAAAAATAAAAAGGACATGTCTTAAAGCTCAATTTCAACACATTATGAGACACATGCAAATTCAACCACAAAGAGGTATCAGCTCACACCACTCAGAATAACCATCAGCAAAAACTACAAAGAATAAATGCTGAAGGTGCTAGGAAGAAATACATACCCTCCACTTTAAGTGGGACGTAACCTGGAAAGAGCCACTAAGGAGAACAGAATAGAGGTGCCTTTAAAAGGTAACCATTGAGCTACCATATGATCTAGCAGACCTATGCCTAGACCTATAAACGAAGAAGAGAGAATTGGAAGGACACAGGCACGCAAATCTACATTGCATAGTATTACAATAGCCAAGATATGGAAGTAACCAAAAAGTCCACCGACAGATGGGTGGTCAAAGAAGTACTGCTACCTGTACAGATGGAATAAGAGCTAGTGAAAAAATGAAACAATGCCATTTGCAGCACCATAGATGAGTCTAGAAGTAATCACGCAACTTGGAGTAAGTGAGAAAGCGAAAGACACATATCCTATCATATCACATATAGGTGTTACCTAAAAAATGATACAAACAAAGATATTTCCACAGAGAAACACTATCATAGATTCATTAAAAAAACTTATGGTTCACCAAATGGAAAGGTGTGAGGATTGGATACATTACCATATTGAGGTTAACAGAGAGATACAAACACATGTGAAATATATAATCACCAAAGACCTACGCAATACCAAGAGAAGTCTACTCAACATTGTGTCATTACCTACATGGGAAAAGGATCCGAAGAAGAATAGATATATGCATGTGTGTGAAAGAACCACATCTTGCACACCTAGAACAAACAAAACATTGTAATCAAGTTTGCTGTGATAAGAAATAAAAATTAAATTCAAAATACCAACAAGAAGTAATGAGACATAAACTTAAAGGGCTTTTTCCTCGCACATTCCATTCTAATTTACAACCTAGAACACCACTTCCAGTAAGGCTCTGTTGCCCTAGTAACCAGATTTGGTAAAGGAGAAATGCTGCCGCCTTGTGGCCGATTCCCGCAAGAGCAGCTTTTAACCCACAGCTAATGGTCACTTACCATTCACAAGGACTCAGGGCTGTAAAGGACACCTGCCCTCAAAATTGTGCTGAGGTAGGGAATGGATACAAAAAATTCAAAACAGGCCAAATTTTCAAGAAGATAGTATGAAGAGGTAAGTTTTACTCACTCTCTTTTTAAAGAAAGGAAAATGGATAAAAGCTCCACCTCAGGAAGTATTAGACTCATGCAATCTAATCTACAAAAAGTTTTCAACTCACACCAGTCGACTGACCATTGGCAAAAAGTCTACAAACAATAAATGCTGAAGAGGTTTTAGAGAACTGTGTACCCTCTAGCTGCTGGTGAGATGCAAAAGGGTTAAACGCTAATAATGAGAACAGAAAGGAGCTGCGTTGAAAAGGAAAAATTGAGGTACCATTCAATCCAGCAGACGCACCAATGGGCCTCTCACCTGAGAAGACCAGAATGAAGAAGACCCGGGCTGCAAAAGCTGCACTGCAGCCTTATTCACCATAGCCAAGACAGTGAAGCAACCAAAATGTCCATCAACAGATGAAAGGATAAAGAAGAAGTGGTCCATGTACACAATGAATACTAGCCATGGAAAACAATGAAACACTGCTCTTTGAGGCACCATAGATGATCTTGGAGATAATCACAGAACATGAGGTAAGTCGGAAAGCAAAAGTCCTATATCCTATGATATCACTTATAGGCGTTATCTAATAACTGACACAAATGAACATATTTCCACAGAGAAAGTCAATCACAGACTTATTAAAAAAAAACCTATGCTTATCTAAAAGGAAAGGTGGGGGGAATGGATAAATGAAGATTAGCGTTACCATATGTATACAAATACATATTATATACATATATCAAAAAGACCGACCATATAGCAAGGAAGGTTTACGGAACACTCTGTAATAATTTACAGGGGAAGAGGATCTCTACATAAATAGGTATATAGAATATGTAGATGAACCAGAGTGTGTACACCTTGGACAAGCAACATTCTAACCATTACCCCAATTGAAAAAATTAAAACAACGAACTAGGAGTAATGAGACATAAACTTATGGGGGGTTTTCCTGGCACATTCCATTCAAATTTACAACCTAGGCAAACGACTTCCAGAACGGCTCTGCTGCCCTAGTACCCAGATTTGGGAATGGAGAAATGCTGCATCCTTGTGGCCGTTTCCCACCACAGCAGCTTTAAACCCACTGCAAAAGGTCACTAAATATTCACCAATTGCAGGTCTGTAAATGACACCTGCCCTCCAAAAAATACTGAGGTCGAAAATCGACCAAAAAATTCTAGAGTGCAACCTTCCAAAAAGAAAATTTGAAGAGGTATATTATACTCACACTTTTGTTCTTTTTTCTTTTAACAGAAAAGAAAAAGGCGTGGAAAAATGATGAATTGTAGGAATTTTTACAGACATGTAAACCCAAATTACAAACACCTATCAGCTCACACCAGTCAGAATGGCCATCAACAAAAATGCTGCAAACAAGAAATGCTGACCTGATTGTGGAGAAGTGCGTACCCTCGATTCTAAGGGGGACGTGGTAAGAGCCACTAATGAAAGCACAATTGAGGTGCCTTGAAAAGGTAAACGTTGAGCTACCATACCAGTCAATCAATCATAACCACTGCTGGGTCTATCACCTGAGAAAATGAAAATCACAAATCACAGGCTGGCAATCCTGCCCTCCAGCAATATTTACCATAGGCAACACTTGGAAGCAAGGAAAATGTCCATCAACAGAGGAATGCACCAAGAAGAAGTGGTCCATGTACACAATGGAATATTAGCCATGGAAAACACTGAAGCGCTGCTCTTTGAGGCACCACAGATGAGCCTGGAGATAATCACAAAACATGAAGTAGGTCGGAAAGCAAAAGACCTATAGCCTATATAATCACTTATGGCATTATCTAATAACTGACACAGATGAACATATTTCCAAAGAGAAAGACACTCACAGGCTTAGAAAACAAAACAAACTATGCTCATCTAAAAGGAAAGGAGGGGGGAAATTGAGAAATGAGGATTAGTGTTACTATACATATACAAATACATATTATATACATGTATCAAAAAGACCGAACATATAGCAAGGGAGGTCGATGGAACACTGTAATATTTTACATGGGAAGAGGATCTGTACATTAATAGACATACATAATGTACAAATGGACCAGATGGTGTACACCTAGGACAAACAATATTCTAAACTTTACCCAGATTAAAAAAATTTTAAAAACCAAGAAGAAGTAATGAGACATAAACTTATGGGGATTTCTCCTGGCAAATTCCATTCTAATTTATAACCTAGGACAATGACTTCCAGAAAGGCTCTGCTGCCCTAGTACCCAGATTGGGGAATGGAGAAAAGCTACCTCCTTGTGGACGTTTCCCACAACAGCAGCTTTGAACCCACTGCAAAAGGTCACTAAATTTTCACCAACTTGCAGTTCTGTCAATGACACCTGCCATCCAAAAAATTTCTGGGGTCAAAAATCGACCAAAAAATTCAAAAGAGGGCAACCTTCGAAGAAGTCAATTTCAAGAGCTCTATTGTACTTACGGTTTTTTCTTTTAAGAGAAAAGGAAAAGGCGTAGGAATATGATGAATTTTAAAAATTTTAATGTCATGCATACCCATATTACAAAAACCTATCAGCTCACAGCAATCAGAATGGCCTTTAGGAAAAATGCTGCAAAATATAAACGGTGAAGGGAGTGTGGAGAAATGCGTACCCTCGTTTGTAAGGGGGGACATGTAAAGAGCCACTAATGCAAACACAATGTAGGTGCTTTGAAAAGGGAAACATTGAGCTACCAGTCAATCAATCACAACCACTGCTTGGCCTATCACCTGAGAAAATGAGAATCAAAAATCACAGGCTGGCAAACCTGTACACCAGCAATATTTACCATAGCCAGCACTTGGAAGCAATGAAAATGTCCATCAACCGAGGAATGCACCAAGAAGAAGTGGTCCACGTACACAATGGAATATTACTCTAATAATAAATATAAATTAAATTAAAAACAAACAAAAGCAAGGAGTCATCAACATTTGTGGGTTTATCCGGGCACATTGCAGTCTAATTTATAACCGAAGAACACCACTGGCCGGTAGGTCTGTTTCCCTAGTACCAGCATGGGGAACGTAGAAAGGCTGCCGCTCTCTGGCCATTACCTGCAAAAGCAGGTTTAAAGCCTGAGCTAATGGTCACTTCATATGAACAAGTACTGCAGGTCTGTAAATGAAATCTGCCCTCAAAATGTCTTGAGGGAGATAATGGCCAAAATATTTCAAATGGTGACACATACTTTAAGAAAACACTTTGAAGAAATAAGCTCTAATCACAGCTGGAAAAATTAAAAGGACATGTCTTAAAGCTCAATTTCAACACATTATGAGACACATGCAAATTCAACCACAAAGAGGTATCAGCTCACACCACTCAGAATAACCATCAGCAAAAACTACAAAGAATAAATGCTGAAGGTGCCGGGAAGAAATGCATACCCTCTACTTTAAGTGGGACGTAACCTGGAAAGAGCCACTAAGGAGAACAGAATAGAGGTGCCTTTAAAAGGTAACCATTGAGCTACCATATGATCCAGCAGACCTATTCCTGGGCCTATAAACTAAGAAGAGAGAATTGGAAGGACACAGGCACACACATCTACATTGCATAGTATTACAATAGCCAAGATATGGAAGTAACCAAAAAGTCCACCGACAGATGGGTGGACAAAGAAGAACTGCTACCTGTACAGATGGAATAGGAGCTAGTGAAAAAATGAAACAATGCCATTTGCAGCACCATAGATGAGTCTAGAAGTAATCACGCAACTTGGAGTAAGTGAGAAAGCGAAAGACACATATCCTATCATATCACATATAGGTGTTACCTAAAAAATGATACAAACAAAGATATTTCCACAGAGAAACACTATCATAGATTCATTAAAAAAACTTATGGTTCACCAAATGGAAAGGTGTGAGGATTGGATACATTACCATATTGAGGTTAACAGAGAGATACAAACACATGTGAAATATATAATCACCAAAGACCTACGCAATACCAAGAGAAGTCTACTCAACATTGTGTCATTACCTACATGGGAAAAGGATCCGAAGAAGAATAGATATATGCATGTGTGTGAAAGAACCACATCTTGCACACCTAGAACAAACAAAACATTGTAATCAAGTTTGCTGTGATAAGAAATAAAAATTAAATTCAAAATACCAACAAGAAGTAATGAGACATAAACTTAAAGGGCTTTTTCCTCGCACATTCCATTCTAATTTACAACCTAGAACACCACTTCCAGTAAGGCTCTGTTGCCCTAGTAACCAGATTTGGTAAAGGAGAAATGCTGCCGCCTTGTGGCCGATTCCCGCAAGAGCAGCTTTTAACCCACAGCTAATGGTCACTTACCATTCACAAGGACTCAGGGCTGTAAAGGACACCTGCCCTCAAAATTGTGCTGAGGTAGGGAATGGATACAAAAAATTCAAAACAGGCCAAATTTTCAAGAAGATAGTATGAAGAGGTAAGTTTTACTCACTCTCTTTTTAAAGAAAGGAAAATGGATAAAAGCTCCACCTCAGGAAGTATTAGACTCATGCAATCTAATCTACAAAAAGTTTTCAACTCACACCAGTCGACTGACCATTGGCAAAAAGTCTACAAACAATAAATGCTGAAGAGGTTTTAGAGAACTGTGTACCCTCTAGCTGCTGGTGAGATGCAAAAGGGTTAAACGCTAATAATGAGAACAGAAAGGAGTTGCGTTGAAAAGGAAAAATTGAGGTACCATTCAATCCAGCAGGCGCACCAATGGGCCTCTCACCTGAGAAGACCAGAATGAAGAAGACCCGGGCTGCAAAAGCTGCACTGCAGCCTTATTCACAATAGACAAGACAGTGAAGCAACCAAAATGTCCATCAACAGATGAAAGGATAAAGAAGAAGTGGTCCATGTACACAATGAATACTAGCCATGGAAAACAATGAAACACTGCTCTTTGAGGCACCATAGATGATCTTGGAGATAATCATAGAACATGAGGTAAGTCGGAAAGCAAAAGTCCTATATCCTATGATATCACTTATAGGCGTTATCTAATAACTGACACAAATGAACATATTTCCACAGAGAAAGTCAATCACAGACTTATTAAAAAAAAACCTATGCTTATCTAAAAGGAAAGGTGGGGGGAATGGATAAATGAAGATTAGCGTTACCATATGTATACAAATACATATTATATACATATATCAAAAAGACCGACCATATAGCAAGGAAGGTTTACGGAACACTCTGTAATAATTTACAGGGGAAGAGGATCTCTACATAAATAGGTATATAGAATATGTAGATGAACCAGAGTGTGTACACCTTGGACAAGCAACATTCTAACCATTACCCCAATTGAAAAAATTAAAACAACGAACTAGGAGTAATGAGACATAAACTTATGGGGGGGTTTCCTGGCACATTCCATTCAAATTTACAACCTAGGCAAACGACTTCCAGAACGGCTCTGCTGCCCTAGTACCCAGATTTGGGAATGGAGAAATGCTGCATCCTTGTGGCCATTTCCCACCACAGCAGCTTTAAACCCACTGCAAAAGGTCACTAAATATTCACCAATTGCAGGTCTGTAAATGACACCTGCCCTCCAAAAAATACTGAGGTCGAAAATCGACCAAAAAATTCTAGAGTGCAACCTTCCAAAAAGAAAATTTGAAGAGGTATATTATACTCACACTTTTGTTCTTTTTTCTTTTAACAGAAAAGAAAAAGGCGTGGAAAAATGATGAATTGTAGGAATTTTTACAGACATGTAAACCCAAATTACAAACACCTATCAGCTCACACCAGTCAGAATGGCCATCAACAAAAATGCTGCAAACAAGAAATGCTGACCTGATTGTGGAGAAGTGCGTACCCTCGATTCTAAGGGGGACGTGGTAAGAGCCACTAATGAAAGCACAATTGAGGTGCCTTGAAAAGGTAAACGTTGAGCTACCATACCAGTCAATCAATCATAACCACTGCTGGGTCTATCACCTGAGAAAATGAAAATCACAAATCACAGGCTGGCAATCCTGCCCTCCAGCAATATTTACCATAGGCAACACTTGGAAGCAAGGAAAATGTCCATCAACAGAGGAGTGCACCAAGAAGAAGTGGTCCATGTACACAATGGAATATTAGCCATGGAAAACACTGAAGCGCTGCTCTTTGAGGCACCACAGATGAGCCTGGAGATAATCACAAAACATGAAGTAGGTCGGAAAGCAAAAGACCTATAGCCTATATAATCACTTATGGCATTATCTAATAACTGACACAGATGAACATATTTCCAAAGAGAAAGACACTCACAGGCTTAGAAAACAAAACAAACTATGCTCATCTAAAAGGAAAGGAGGGGGGAAATTGAGAAATGAGGATTAGTGTTACTATACATATACAAATACATATTATATACATGTATCAAAAAGACCGAACATATAGCAAGGGAGGTCGATGGAACACTGTAATATTTTACATGGGAAGAGGATCTGTACATTAATAGACATACATAATGTACAAATGGACCAGATGGTGTACACCTAGGACAAACAATATTCTAAACTTTACCCAGATTAAAAAAATTTTAAAAACCAAGAAGAAGTAATGAGACATAAACTTATGGGGATTTCTCCTGGCAAATTCCATTCTAATTTATAACCTAGGACAATGACTTCCAGAAAGGCTCTGCTGCCCTAGTACCCAGATTGGGGAATGGAGAAAAGCTACCTCCTTGTGGACGTTTCCCACAACAGCAGCTTTGAACCCACTGCAAAAGGTCACTAAATTTTCACCAACTTGCAGTTCTGTCAATGACACCTGCCATCCAAAAAATTTCTGGGGTCAAAAATCGACCAAAAAATTCAAAAGAGGGCAACCTTCGAAGAAGTCAATTTCAAGAGCTCTATTGTACTTACGGTTTTTTCTTTTAAGAGAAAAGGAAAAGGCGTAGGAATATGATGAATTTTAAAAATTTTAATGTCATGCATACCCATATTACAAAAACCTATCAGCTCACAGCAATCAGAATGGCCTTTAGGAAAAATGCTGCAAAATATAAACGGTGAAGGGAGTGTGGAGAAATGCGTACCCTCGTTTGTAAGGGGGGACATGTAAAGAGCCACTAATGCAAACACAATGTAGGTGCTTTGAAAAGGGAAACATTGAGCTACCAGTCAATCAATCACAACCACTGCTTGGCCTATCACCTGAGAAAATGAGAATCAAAAATCACAGGCTGGCAAACCTGTACACCAGCAATATTTACCATAGCCAGCACTTGGAAGCAATGAAAATGTCCATCAACCGAGGAATGCACCAAGAAGAAGTGGTCCACGTACACAATGGAATATTACTCTAATAATAAATATAAATTAAATTAAAAACAAACAAAAGCAAGGAGTCATCAACATTTGTGGGTTTATCCGGGCACATTGCAGTCTAATTTATAACCGAAGAACACCACTGGCCGGTAGGTCTGTTTCCCTAGTACCAGCATGGGGAACGTAGAAAGGCTGCCGCTCTCTGGCCATTACCTGCAAAAGCAGGTTTAAAGCCTGAGCTAATGGTCACTTCATATGAACAAGTACTGCAGGTCTGTAAATGAAATCTGCCCTCAAAATGTCTTGAGGGAGATAATGGCCAAAATATTTCAAATGGTGACACATACTTTAAGAAAACACTTTGAAGAAATAAGCTCTAATCACAGCTGGAAAAATTAAAAGGACATGTCTTAAAGCTCAATTTCAACACATTATGAGACACATGCAAATTCAACCACAAAGAGGTATCAGCTCACACCACTCAGAATAACCATCAGCAAAAACTACAAAGAATAAATGCTGAAGGTGCCGGGAAGAAATGCATACCCTCTACTTTAAGTGGGACGTAACCTGGAAAGAGCCACTAAGGAGAACAGAATAGAGGTGCCTTTAAAAGGTAACCATTGAGCTACCATATGATCCAGCAGACCTATTCCTGGGCCTATAAACTAAGAAGAGAGAATTGGAAGGACACAGGCACACACATCTACATTGCATAGTATTACAATAGCCAAGATATGGAAGTAACCAAAAAGTCCACCGACAGATGGGTGGACAAAGAAGAACTGCTACCTGTACAGATGGAATAGGAGCTAGTGAAAAAATGAAACAATGCCATTTGCAGCACCATAGATGAGTCTAGAAGTAATCACGCAACTTGGAGTAAGTGAGAAAGCGAAAGACACATATCCTATCATATCACATATAGGTGTTACCTAAAAAATGATACAAACAAAGATATTTCCACAGAGAAACACTATCATAGATTCATTAAAAAAACTTATGGTTCACCAAATGGAAAGGTGTGAGGATTGGATACATTACCATATTGAGGTTAACAGAGAGATACAAACACATGTGAAATATATAATCACCAAAGACCTACGCAATACCAAGAGAAGTCTACTCAACATTGTGTCATTACCTACATGGGAAAAGGATCCGAAGAAGAATAGATATATGCATGTGTGTGAAAGAACCACATCTTGCACACCTAGAACAAACAAAACATTGTAATCAAGTTTGCTGTGATAAGAAATAAAAATTAAATTCAAAATACCAACAAGAAGTAATGAGACATAAACTTAAAGGGCTTTTTCCTCGCACATTCCATTCTAATTTACAACCTAGAACACCACTTCCAGTAAGGCTCTGTTGCCCTAGTAACCAGATTTGGTAAAGGAGAAATGCTGCCGCCTTGTGGCCGATTCCCGCAAGAGCAGCTTTTAACCCACAGCTAATGGTCACTTACCATTCACAAGGACTCAGGGCTGTAAAGGACACCTGCCCTCAAAATTGTGCTGAGGTAGGGAATGGATACAAAAAATTCAAAACAGGCCAAATTTTCAAGAAGATAGTATGAAGAGGTAAGTTTTACTCACTCTCTTTTTAAAGAAAGGAAAATGGATAAAAGCTCCACCTCAGGAAGTATTAGACTCATGCAATCTAATCTACAAAAAGTTTTCAACTCACACCAGTCGACTGACCATTGGCAAAAAGTCTACAAACAATAAATGCTGAAGAGGTTTTAGAGAACTGTGTACCCTCTAGCTGCTGGTGAGATGCAAAAGGGTTAAACGCTAATAATGAGAACAGAAAGGAGTTGCGTTGAAAAGGAAAAATTGAGGTACCATTCAATCCAGCAGGCGCACCAATGGGCCTCTCACCTGAGAAGACCAGAATGAAGAAGACCCGGGCTGCAAAAGCTGCACTGCAGCCTTATTCACAATAGACAAGACAGTGAAGCAACCAAAATGTCCATCAACAGATGAAAGGATAAAGAAGAAGTGGTCCATGTACACAATGAATACTAGCCATGGAAAACAATGAAACACTGCTCTTTGAGGCACCATAGATGATCTTGGAGATAATCATAGAACATGAGGTAAGTCGGAAAGCAAAAGTCCTATATCCTATGATATCACTTATAGGCGTTATCTAATAACTGACACAAATGAACATATTTCCACAGAGAAAGTCAATCACAGACTTATTAAAAAAAAACCTATGCTTATCTAAAAGGAAAGGTGGGGGGAATGGATAAATGAAGATTAGCGTTACCATATGTATACAAATACATATTATATACATATATCAAAAAGACCGACCATATAGCAAGGAAGGTTTACGGAACACTCTGTAATAATTTACAGGGGAAGAGGATCTCTACATAAATAGGTATATAGAATATGTAGATGAACCAGAGTGTGTACACCTTGGACAAGCAACATTCTAACCATTACCCCAATTGAAAAAATTAAAACAACGAACTAGGAGTAATGAGACATAAACTTATGGGGGGGTTTCCTGGCACATTCCATTCAAATTTACAACCTAGGCAAACGACTTCCAGAACGGCTCTGCTGCCCTAGTACCCAGATTTGGGAATGGAGAAATGCTGCATCCTTGTGGCCGTTTCCCACCACAGCAGCTTTAAACCCACTGCAAAAGGTCACTAAATATTCACCAATTGCAGGTCTGTAAATGACACCTGCCCTCCAAAAAATACTGAGGTCGAAAATCGACCAAAAAATTCTAGAGTGCAACCTTCCAAAAAGAAAATTTGAAGAGGTATATTATACTCACACTTTTGTTCTTTTTTCTTTTAACAGAAAAGAAAAAGGCGTGGAAAAATGATGAATTGTAGGAATTTTTACAGACATGTAAACCCAAATTACAAACACCTATCAGCTCACACCAGTCAGAATGGCCATCAACAAAAATGCTGCAAACAAGAAATGCTGACCTGATTGTGGAGAAGTGCGTACCCTCGATTCTAAGGGGGACGTGGTAAGAGCCACTAATGAAAGCACAATTGAGGTGCCTTGAAAAGGTAAACGTTGAGCTACCATACCAGTCAATCAATCATAACCACTGCTGGGTCTATCACCTGAGAAAATGAAAATCAAAAATCACAGGCTGGCAATCCTGCCCTCCAGCAATATTTACCATAGGCAACACTTGGAAGCAAGGAAAATGTCCATCAACAGAGGAGTGCACCAAGAAGAAGTGGTCCATGTACACAATGGAATATTAGCCATGGAAAACACTGAAGCGCTGCTCTTTGAGGCACCACAGATGAGCCTGGAGATAATCACAAAACATGAAGTAGGTCGGAAAGCAAAAGACCTATAGCCTATATAATCACTTATGGCATTATCTAATAACTGACACAGATGAACATATTTCCAAAGAGAAAGACACTCACAGGCTTAGAAAACAAAACAAACTATGCTCATCTAAAAGGAAAGGAGGGGGGAAATTGAGAAATGAGGATTAGTGTTACTATACATATACAAATACATATTATATACATGTATCAAAAAGACCGAACATATAGCAAGGGAGGTCGATGGAACACTGTAATATTTTACATGGGAAGAGGATCTGTACATTAATAGACATACATAATGTACAAATGGACCAGATGGTGTACACCTAGGACAAACAATATTCTAAACTTTACCCAGATTAAAAAAAATTTAAAAACCAAGAAGAAGTAATGAGACATAAACTTATGGGGATTTCTCCTGGCAAATTCCATTCTAATTTATAACCTAGGACAATGACTTCCAGAAAGGCTCTGCTGCCCTAGTACCCAGATTGGGGAATGGAGAAAAGCTACCTCCTTGTGGACGTTTCCCACAACAGCAGCTTTGAACCCACTGCAAAAGGTCACTAAATTTTCACCAACTTGCAGTTCTGTCAATGACACCTGCCCTCCAAAAAATTTCTGGGGTCAAAAATCGACCAAAAAATTCAAAAGAGGGCAACCTTCGAAGAAGTCAATTTCAAGAGCTCTATTGTACTTACGGTTTTTTCTTTTAAGAGAAAAGAAAAAGGCGTAGGAATATGATGAATTTTAAAAATTTTAATGTCATGCATACCCATATTACAAAAACCTATCAGCTCACAGCAATCAGAATGGCCTTTAGGAAAAATGCTGCAAAATATAAACGGTGAAGGGAGTGTGGAGAAATGCGTACCCTCGTTTGTAAGGGGGGACATGTAAAGAGCCACTAATGCAAACACAATGTAGGTGCTTTGAAAAGGGAAACATTGAGCTACCAGTCAATCAATCACAACCACTGCTTGGCCTATCACCTGAGAAAATGAGAATCAAAAATCACAGGCTGGCAAACCTGTACGCCAGCAATATTTACCATAGCCAGCACTTGGAAGCAATGAAAATGTCCATCAACCGAGGAATGCACCAAGAAGAAGTGGTCCACGTACACAATGGAATATTACTCTAATAATAAATATAAATTAAATTAAAAACAAACAAAAGCAAGGAGTCATCAACATTTGTGGGTTTATCCGGGCACATTGCAGTCTAATTTATAACCGAAGAACACCACTGGCCGGTAGGTCTGTTTCCCTAGTACCAGCATGGGGAACGTAGAAAGGCTGCCGCTCTCTGGCCATTACCTGCAAAAGCAGGTTTAAAGCCTGAGCTAATGGTCACTTCATATGAACAAGTACTGCAGGTCTGTAAATGAAATCTGCCCTCAAAATGTCTTGAGGGAGATAATGGCCAAAATATTTCAAATGGTGACACATACTTTAAGAAAACACTTTGAAGAAATAAGCTCTAATCACAGCTGGAAAAATAAAAAGGACATGTCTTAAAGCTCAATTTCAACACATTATGAGACACATGCAAATTCAACCACAAAGAGGTATCAGCTCACACCACTCAGAATAACCATCAGCAAAAACTACAAAGAATAAATGCTGAAGGTGCCGGGAAGAAATGCATACCCTCTACTTTAAGTGGGACGTAACCTGGAAAGAGCCACTAAGGAGAACAGAATAGAGGTGCCTTTAAAAGGTAACCATTGAGCTACCATATGATCCAGCAGACCTATTCCTGGGCCTATAAACTAAGAAGAGAGAATTGGAAGGACACAGGCACGCAAATCTACATTGCATAGTATTACAATAGCCAAGATATGGAAGTAACCAAA
The DNA here is from genome assembly GCF_965194805.1 of Balaenoptera borealis. Lineage (NCBI taxonomy): Eukaryota > Metazoa > Chordata > Mammalia > Artiodactyla > Balaenopteridae > Balaenoptera > Balaenoptera borealis. Next base: position 238,388 of record NW_028123237.1, on the reverse strand, counting down.
AAGTCCACCGACAGATGGGTGGACAAAGAAGAACTGCTACCTGTACAGATGGAATAGGAGCTAGTGAAAAAATGAAACAATGCCATTTGCAGCACCATAGATGAGTCTAGAAGTAATCACGCAACTTGGAGTAAGTGAGAAAGCGAAAGACACATATCCTATCATATCACATATAGGTGTTACCTAAAAAATGATACAAACAAAGATATTTCCACAGAGAAACACTATCATAGATTCATTAAAAAGACTTATGGTTCACCAAATGGAAAGGTGTGAGGATTGGATACATTACCATATTGAGGTTAACAGAGAGATACAAACACATGTGAAATATATAATCACCAAAGACCTACGCAATACCAAGAGAAGTCTACTCAACATTGTGTCATTACCTACATGGGAAAAGGATCCGAAGAAGAATAGATATATGCATGTGTGTGAAAGAACCACATCTTGCACACCTAGAACAAACAAAACATTGTAATCAAGTTTGCTGTGATAAGAAATAAAAATTAAATTCAAAATACCAACAAGAAGTAATGAGACATAAACTTAAAGGGCTTTTTCCTCGCACATTCCATTCTAATTTACAACCTAGAACACCACTTCCAGTAAGGCTCTGTTGCCCTAGTAACCAGATTTGGTAAAGGAGAAATGCTGCCGCCTTGTGGCCGATTCCCGCAAGAGCAGCTTTTAACCCACAGCTAATGGTCACTTACCATTCACAAGGACTCAGGGCTGTAAAGGACACCTGCCCTCAAAATTGTGCTGAGGTAGGGAATGGATACAAAAAATTCAAAACAGGCCAAATTTTCAAGAAGATAGTATGAAGAGGTAAGTTTTACTCACTCTCTTTTTAAAGAAAGGAAAATGGATAAAAGCTCCACCTCAGGAAGTATTAGACTCATGCAATCTAATCTACAAAAAGTTTTCAACTCACACCAGTCGACTGACCATTGGCAAAAAGTCTACAAACAATAAATGCTGAAGAGGTTTTAGAGAACTGTGTACCCTCTAGCTGCTGGTGAGATGCAAAAGGGTTAAACGCTAATAATGAGAACAGAAAGGAGTTGCGTTGAAAAGGAAAAATTGAGGTACCATTCAATCCAGCAGGCGCACCAATGGGCCTCTCACCTGAGAAGACCAGAATGAAGAAGACCCGGGCTGCAAAAGCTGCACTGCAGCCTTATTCACAATAGACAAGACAGTGAAGCAACCAAAATGTCCATCAACAGATGAAAGGATAAAGAAGAAGTGGTCCATGTACACAATGAATACTAGCCATGGAAAACAATGAAACACTGCTCTTTGAGGCACCATAGATGATCTTGGAGATAATCATAGAACATGAGGTAAGTCGGAAAGCAAAAGTCCTATATCCTATGATATCACTTATAGGCGTTATCTAATAACTGACACAAATGAACATATTTCCACAGAGAAAGTCAATCACAGACTTATTAAAAAAAAACCTATGCTTATCTAAAAGGAAAGGTGGGGGGAATGGATAAATGAAGATTAGCGTTACCATATGTATACAAATACATATTATATACATATATCAAAAAGACCGACCATATAGCAAGGAAGGTTTACGGAACACTCTGTAATAATTTACAGGGGAAGAGGATCTCTACATAAATAGGTATATAGAATATGTAGATGAACCAGAGTGTGTACACCTTGGACAAGCAACATTCTAACCATTACCCCAATTGAAAAAATTAAAACAACGAACTAGGCGTAATGAGACATAAACTTATGGGGGGTTTTCCTGGCACATTCCATTCAAATTTACAACCTAGGCAAACGACTTCCAGAACGGCTGTGCTGCCCTAGTACCCAGATTTGGGAATGGAGAAATGCTGCATCCTTGTGGCCATTTCCCACCACAGCAGCTTTAAACCCACTGCAAAAGGTCACTAAATATTCACCAATTGCAGGTCTGTAAATGACACCTGCCCTCCAAAAAATACTGAGGTCGAAAATCGACCAAAAAATTCTAGAGTGCAACCTTCCAAAAAGAAAATTTGAAGAGGTATATTATACTCACACTTTTTTTCTTTTTTCTTTTAACAGAAAAGAAAAAGGCGTGGAAAAATGATGAATTGTAGGAATTTTTACAGACATGTAAACCCAAATTACAAACACCTATCAGCTCACACCAGTCAGAATGGCCATCAACAAAAATGCTGCAAACAAGAAATGCTGACCTGATTGTGGAGAAGTGCGTACCCTCGATTCTAAGGGGGACGTGGTAAGAGCCACTAATGAAAGCACAATTGAGGTGCCTTGAAAAGGTAAACGTTGAGCTACCATACCATTCAATCAATCATAACCACTGCTGGGTCTATCACCTGAGAAAATGAAAATCACAAATCACAGGCTGGCAATCCTGCCCTCCAGCATTATTTACCATAGGCAACACTTGGAAGCAAGGAAAATGTCCATCAACAGAGGAATGCACCAAGAAGAAGTGGTCCATGTACACAATGGAATATTAGCCATGGAAAACACTGAAGCGCTGCTCTTTGAGGCACCACAGATGAGCCTGGAGATAATCACAAAACATGAAGTAGGTCGGAAAGCAAAAGACCTATAGCCTATATAATCACTTATGGCATTATCTAATAACTGACACAGATGAACATATTTCCAAAGAGAAAGACACTCACAGGCTTAGAAAACAAAACAAACTATGCTCATCTAAAAGGAAAGGAGGGGGGAAATTGAGAAATGAGGATTAGTGTTACTATACATATACAAATACATATTATATACATGTATCAAAAAGACCGAACATATAGCAAGGGAGGTCGATGGAACACTGTAATATTTTACATGGGAAGAGGATCTGTACATTAATAGACATACATAATGTACAAATGGACCAGATGGTGTACACCTAGGACAAACAATATTCTAAACTTTACCCAGATTAAAAAAATTTTAAAAACCAAGAAGAAGTAATGAGACATAAACTTATGGGGATTTCTCCTGGCAAATTCCATTCTAATTTATAACCTAGGACAATGACTTCCAGAAAGGCTCTGCTGCCCTAGTACCCAGATTGGGGAATGGAGAAAAGCTACCTCCTTGTGGACGTTTCCCACAACAGCAGCTTTGAACCCACTGCAAAAGGTCACTAAATTTTCACCAACTTGCAGTTCTGTCAATGACACCTGCCCTCCAAAAAATTTCTGGGGTCAAAAATCGACCAAAAAATTCAAAAGAGGGCAACCTTCGAAGAAGCCAATTTCAAGAGCTCTATTGTACTTACGGTTTTTTCTTTTAAGAGAAAAGAAAAAGGCGTAGGAATATGATGAATTTTAAAAATTTTAATGTCATGCATACCCATATTACAAAAACCTATCAGCTCACAGCAATCAGAATGGCCTTTAGGAAAAATGCTGCAAAATATAAACGGTGAAGGGTGTGTGGAGAAATGCGTACCCTCGTTTGTAAGGGGGGACATGTAAAGAGCCACTAATGCAAACACAATGTAGGTGCTTTGAAAAGGGAAACATTGAGCTACCAGTCAATCAATCACAACCACTGCTTGGCCTATCACCTGAGAAAATGAGAATCAAAAATCACAGGCTGGCAAACCTGTACGCCAGCAATATTTACCATAGCCAGCACTTGGAAGCAATGAAAATGTCCATCAACCGAGGAATGCACCAAGAAGAAGTGGTCCACGTACACAATGGAATATTACTCTAATAATAAATATAAATTAAATTAAAAACAAACAAAAGCAAGGAGACATCAACATTTGTGGGTTTATCCGGGCACATTGCAGTCTAATTTATAACCGAAGAACACCACTGGCCGGTAGGTCTGTTTCCCTAGTACCAGCATGGGGAACGTAGAAAGGCTGCCGCTCTCTGGCCATTACCTGCAAAAGCAGGTTTAAAGCCTGAGCTAATGGTCACTTCATATGAACAAGTACTGCAGGTCTGTAAATGAAATCTGCCCTCAAAATGTCTTGAGGGAGATAATGGCCAAAATATTTCAAATGGTGACACATACTTTAAGAAAACACTTTGAAGAAATAAGCTCTAATCACAGCTGGAAAAATAAAAAGGACATGTCTTAAAGCTCAATTTCAACACATTATGAGACACATGCAAATTCAACCACAAAGAGGTATCAGCTCACACCACTCAGAATAACCATCAGCAAAAACTACAAAGAATAAATGCTGAAGGTGCCGGGAAGAAATGCATACCCTCTACTTTAAGTGGGACGTAACCTGGAAAGAGCCACTAAGGAGAACAGAATAGAGGTGCCTTTAAAAGGTAACCATTGAGCTACCATATGATCCAGCAGACCTATTCCTGGGCCTATAAACTAAGAAGAGAGAATTGGAAGGACACAGGCACGCAAATCTACATTGCATAGTATTACAATAGCCAAGATATGGAAGTAACCAAAAAGTCCACCGACAGATGGGTGGACAAAGAAGAACTGCTACCTGTACAGATGGAATAGGAGCTAGTGAAAAAATGAAACAATGCCATTTGCAGCACCATAGATGAGTCTAGAAGTAATCACGCAACTTGGAGTAAGTGAGAAAGCGAAAGACACATATCCTATCATATCACATATAGGTGTTACCTAAAAAATGATACAAACAAAGATATTTCCACAGAGAAACACTATCATAGATTCATTAAAAAAACTTATGGTTCACCAAATGGAAAGGTGTGAGGATTGGATACATTACCATATTGAGGTTAACAGAGAGATACAAACACATGTGAAATATATAATCACCAAAGACCTACGCAATACCAAGAGAAGTCTACTCAACATTGTGTCATTACCTACATGGGAAAAGGATCCGAAGAAGAATAGATATATGCATGTGTGTGAAAGAACCACATCTTGCACACCTAGAACAAACAAAACATTGTAATCAAGTTTGCTGTGATAAGAAATAAAAATTAAGTTCAAAATACCAACAAGAAGTAATGAGACATAAACTTAAAGGGCTTTTTCCTCGCACATTCCATTCTAATTTACAACCTAGAACACCACTTCCAGTAAGGCTCTGTTGCCCTAGAAACCAGATTTGGTAAAGGAGAAATGCTGCCGCCTTGTGGCCGATTCCCGCAAGAGCAGCTTTTAACCCACAGCTAATGGTCACTTACCATTCACAAGGACTCAGGGCTGTAAAGGACACCTGCCCTCAAAATTGTGCTGAGGTAGGGAATGGATACAAAAAATTCAAAACAGGCCAAATTTTCAAGAAGATAGTATGAAGAGGTAAGTTTTACTCACTCTCTTTTTAAAGAAAGGAAAATGGATAAAAGCTCCACCTCAGGAAGAATTAGACTCATGCAATCTAATCTACAAAAAGTTTCAACTTACACCAGACGACTGGCCATTGGCAAAAAGTCTACAAACAATAAATGCTGAAGAGGTTTTAGAGAACTGTGTACCCTCTAGCTGCTGGTGAGATGCAAAAGGGTTAAACGCTAATAATGAGAACAGAAAGGAGCTGCGTTGAAAAGGAAAAATTGAGGTACCATTCAATCCAGCAGGCGCACCAATGGGCCTCTCACCTGAGAAGACCAGAATGAAGAAGACCCGGGCTGCAAAAGCTGCACTGCAGCCTTATTCACAATAGACAAGACAGTGAAGCAACCAAAATGTCCATCAACAGATGAAAGGATAAAGAAGAAGTGGTCCATGTACACAATGAATACTAGCCATGGAAAACAATGAAACACTGCTCTTTGAGGCACCATAGATGATCTTGGAGATAATCATAGAACATGAGGTAAGTCGGAAAGCAAAAGTCCTATATCCTATGATATCACTTATAGGCGTTATCTAATAACTGACACAAATGAACATATTTCCACAGAGAAAGTCAATCACAGACTTATTAAAAAAAAACTATGCTTATCTAAAAGGAAAGGTGGGGGGAATGGATAAATGAAGATTAGCGTTACCATATGTATACAAATACATATTATATACATATATCAAAAAGACCGACCATATAGCAAGGAAGGTTTACGGAACACTCTGTAATAATTTACAGGGGAAGAGGATCTCTACATAAATAGGTATATAGAATATGTAGATGAACCAGAGTGTGTACACCTTGGACAAGCAACATTCTAACCATTACCCCAATTGAAAAAATTAAAACAACGAACTAGGAGTAATGAGACATAAACTTATGGGGGGTTTTCCTGGCACATTCCATTCAAATTTACAACCTAGGCAAATGACTTCCAGAACGGCTCTGCTGCCCTAGTACCCAGATTTGGGAATGGAGAAATGCTGCATCCTTGTGGCCGTTTCCCACCACAGCAGCTTTAAACCCACTGCAAAAGGTCACTAAATATTCACCAATTGCAGGTCTGTAAATGACACCTGCCCTCCAAAAAATACTGAGGTCGAAAATCGACCAAAAAATTCTAGAGTGCAACCTTCCAAAAAGAAAATTTGAAGAGGTATATTATACTCACACTTTTGTTCTTTTTTCTTTTAACAGAAAAGAAAAAGGCGTGGAAAAATGATGAATTGTAGGAATTTTTACAGACATGTAAACCCAAATTACAAAAACCTATCAGCTCACACCAGTCAGAATGGCCATCAACAAAAATGCTGCAAACAAGAAATGCTGACGTGATTGTGGAGAAATGCGTACCCTCGATTCTAAGGGGGACGTGGTAAGAGCCACTAATGAAAGCACAATTGAGTTGCCTTGAAAAGGTAAACGTTGAGCTACCATACCAGTCAATCAATCATAACCACTGCTGGGTCTATCACCTGAGAAAATGAAAATCACAAATCACAGGCTGGCAATCCTGCCCTCCAGCAATATTTACCATAGGCAACACTTGGAAGCAAGGAAAATGTCCATCAACAGAGGAATGCACCAAGAAGAAGTGGTCCATGTACACAATTGAATATTAGCCATGGAAAACACTGAAGCGCTGCTCTTTGAGGCACCACAGATGAGCCTGGAGATAATCACAAAACATGAAGTAGGTCGGAAAGCAAAAGACCTATAGCCTATATAATCACTTATGGCATTATCTAATAACTGACACAGATGAACATATTTCCAAAGAGAAAGACACTCACAGGCTTAGAAAACAAAACAAACTATGCTCATCTAAAAGGAAAGGAGGGGGGAAATTGAGAAATGAGGATTAGTGTTACTATACATATACAAATACATATTATATACATGTATCAAAAAGACCGAACATATAGCAAGGGAGGTCGATGGAACACTGTAATATTTTACATGGGAAGAGGATCTGTACATTAATAGACATACATAATGTACAAATGGACCAGATGGTGTACACCTAGGACAAACAATATTCTAAACTTTACCCAGATTAAAAAAATTTTAAAAACCAAGAAGAAGTAATGAGACATAAACTTATGGGGATTTCTCCTGGCAAATTCCATTCTAATTTATAACCTAGGACAATGACTTCCAGAAAGGCTCTGCTGCCCTAGTACCCAGATTGGGGAATGGAGAAAAGCTACCTCCTTGTGGACGTTTCCCACAACAGCAGCTTTGAACCCACTGCAAAAGGTCACTAAATTTTCACCAACTTGCAGTTCTGTCAATGACACCTGCCCTCCAAAAAATTTCTGGGGTCAAATATCGACCAAAAAATTCAAAAGAGGGCAACCTTCGAAGAAGTCAATTTCAAGAGCTCTATTATACTTACGGTTTTTTCTTTTAAGAGAAAAGAAAAAGGCGTAGGAATATGATGAATTTAAAAATTTTAATGTCATGCATACCCATATTACAAAAACCTATCAGCTCACAGCAATCAGAATGGCCATTAGGAAAAATGCTGCCAAAAATAAACGGTGAAGGGAGTGTGGAGAAATGCGTACCCTCGGTTGTAAGGGGGGGCATGTAAAGAGCCACTAATGAAAACACAACGTAGGTGCTTTGAAAAGGGAAACATTGAGCTACCAGTCAATCAATCACAACCACTGCTTGGCCTATCACCTGAGAAAATGAGAATCAAAAATCACAGGCTGGCAAACCTGTACGCCAGCAATATTTACCATAGCCAGCACTTGGAAGCAATGAAAATGTCCATCAACCGAGGAATGCACCAAGAAGAAGTGGTCCACGTACACAATGGAATATTACTCTAATAATAAATATAAATTAAATTAAAAACAAACAAAAGCAAGGAGACATCAACATTTGTGGGTTTATCCGGGCACATTGCACTCTAATTTATAACCGAAGAACACCACTGGCCGGTAGGTCTGTTTCCCTAGTACCAGCATGGGGAACGTAGAAAGGCTGCCGCTCTCTGGCCATTACCTTCAAAAGCAGGTTTAAAGCCTGAGCTAATGGTCACTTCATATGAACAAGTACTTCAGGGCTGTAAATGAAACCTGCCCTCAAAATGTCTTGAGGGAGATAATGGCCAAAATATTTCAAATGGTGACACATACTTTAAGAAAACACTTTGAAGAAATAAGCTCTAATCACAGCTGGAAAAATAAAAAGGACATGTCTTAAAGCTCAATTTCAACACATTATGAGACACATGCAAATTCAACCACAAAGAGGTATCAGCTCACACCACTCAGAATAACCATCAGCAAAAACTACAAAGAATAAATGCTGAAGGTGCTAGGAAGAAATACATACCCTCCACTTTAAGTGGGACGTAACCTGGAAAGAGCCACTAAGGAGAACAGAATAGAGGTGCCTTTAAAAGGTAACCATTGAGCTACCATATGATCTAGCAGACCTATGCCTAGACCTATAAACGAAGAAGAGAGAATTGGAAGGACACAGGCACGCAAATCTACATTGCATAGTATTACAATAGCCAAGATATGGAAGTAACCAAAAAGTCCACCGACAGATGGGTGGTCAAAGAAGTACTGCTACCTGTACAGATGGAATAAGAGCTAGTGAAAAAATGAAACAATGCCATTTGCAGCACCATAGATGAGTCTAGAAGTAATCACGCAACTTGGAGTAAGTGAGAAAGCGAAAGACACATATCCTATCATATCACATATAGGTGTTACCTAAAAAATGATACAAACAAAGATATTTCCACAGAGAAACACTATCATAGATTCATTAAAAAAACTTATGGTTCACCAAATGGAAAGGTGTGAGGATTGGATACATTACCATATTGAGGTTAACAGAGAGATACAAACACATGTGAAATATATAATCACCAAAGACCTACGCAATACCAAGAGAAGTCTACTCAACATTGTGTCATTACCTACATGGGAAAAGGATCCGAAGAAGAATAGATATATGCATGTGTGTGAAAGAACCACATCTTGCACACCTAGAACAAACAAAACATTGTAATCAAGTTTGCTGTGATAAGAAATAAAAATTAAATTCAAAATACCAACAAGAAGTAATGAGACATAAACTTAAAGGGCTTTTTCCTCGCACATTCCATTCTAATTTACAACCTAGAACACCACTTCCAGTAAGGCTCTGTTGCCCTAGTAACCAGATTTGGTAAAGGAGAAATGCTGCCGCCTTGTGGCCGATTCCCGCAAGAGCAGCTTTTAACCCACAGCTAATGGTCACTTACCATTCACAAGGACTCAGGGCTGTAAAGGACACCTGCCCTCAAAATTGTGCTGAGGTAGGGAATGGATACAAAAAATTCAAAACAGGCCAAATTTTCAAGAAGATAGTATGAAGAGGTAAGTTTTACTCACTCTCTTTTTAAAGAAAGGAAAATGGATAAAAGCTCCACCTCAGGAAGTATTAGACTCATGCAATCTAATCTACAAAAAGTTTTCAACTCACACCAGTCGACTGACCATTGGCAAAAAGTCTACAAACAATAAATGCTGAAGAGGTTTTAGAGAACTGTGTACCCTCTAGCTGCTGGTGAGATGCAAAAGGGTTAAACGCTAATAATGAGAACAGAAAGGAGCTGCGTTGAAAAGGAAAAATTGAGGTACCATTCAATCCAGCAGACGCACCAATGGGCCTCTCACCTGAGAAGACCAGAATGAAGAAGACCCGGGCTGCAAAAGCTGCACTGCAGCCTTATTCACCATAGCCAAGACAGTGAAGCAACCAAAATGTCCATCAACAGATGAAAGGATAAAGAAGAAGTGGTCCATGTACACAATGAATACTAGCCATGGAAAACAATGAAACACTGCTCTTTGAGGCACCATAGATGATCTTGGAGATAATCACAGAACATGAGGTAAGTCGGAAAGCAAAAGTCCTATATCCTATGATATCACTTATAGGCGTTATCTAATAACTGACACAAATGAACATATTTCCACAGAGAAAGTCAATCACAGACTTATTAAAAAAAAACCTATGCTTATCTAAAAGGAAAGGTGGGGGGAATGGATAAATGAAGATTAGCGTTACCATATGTATACAAATACATATTATATACATATATCAAAAAGACCGACCATATAGCAAGGAAGGTTTACGGAACACTCTGTAATAATTTACAGGGGAAGAGGATCTCTACATAAATAGGTATATAGAATATGTAGATGAACCAGAGTGTGTACACCTTGGACAAGCAACATTCTAACCATTACCCCAATTGAAAAAATTAAAACAACGAACTAGGAGTAATGAGACATAAACTTATGGGGGGTTTTCCTGGCACATTCCATTCAAATTTACAACCTAGGCAAACGACTTCCAGAACGGCTCTGCTGCCCTAGTACCCAGATTTGGGAATGGAGAAATGCTGCATCCTTGTGGCCGTTTCCCACCACAGCAGCTTTAAACCCACTGCAAAAGGTCACTAAATATTCACCAATTGCAGGTCTGTAAATGACACCTGCCCTCCAAAAAATACTGAGGTCGAAAATCGACCAAAAAATTCTAGAGTGCAACCTTCCAAAAAGAAAATTTGAAGAGGTATATTATACTCACACTTTTGTTCTTTTTTCTTTTAACAGAAAAGAAAAAGGCGTGGAAAAATGATGAATTGTAGGAATTTTTACAGACATGTAAACCCAAATTACAAAAACCTATCAGCTCACACCAGTCAGAATGGCCATCAACAAAAATGCTGCAAACAAGAAATGCTGACGTGATTGTGGAGAAATGCGTACCCTCGATTCTAAGGGGGACGTGGTAAGAGCCACTAATGAAAGCACAATTGAGTTGCCTTGAAAAGGTAAACGTTGAGATACCATACCAGTCAATCAATCATAACCACTGCTGGGTCTATCACCTGAGAAAATGAAAATCACAAATCACAGGCTGGCAATCCTGCCCTCCAGCAATATTTACCATAGGCAACACTTGGAAGCAAGGAAAATGTCCATCAACAGAGGAATGCACCAAGAAGAAGTGGTCCATGTACACAATGGAATATTAGCCATGGAAAACACTGAAGCGCTGCTCTTTGAGGCACCACAGATGAGCCTGGAGATAATCACAAAACATGAAGTAGGTCGGAAAGCAAAAGACCTATAGCCTATATAATCACTTATGGCATTATCTAATAACTGACACAGATGAACATATTTCCAAAGAGAAAGACACTCACAGGCTTAGAAAACAAAACAAACTATGCTCATCTAAAAGGAAAGGAGGGGGGAAATTGAGAAATGAGGATTAGTGTTACTATACATATACAAATACATATTATATACATGTATCAAAAAGACCGAACATATAGCAAGGGAGGTCGATGGAACACTGTAATATTTTACATGGGAAGAGGATCTGTACATTAATAGACATACATAATGTACAAATGGACCAGATGGTGTACACCTAGGACAAACAATATTCTAAACTTTACCCAGATTAAAAAAATTTTAAAAACCAAGAAGAAGTAATGAGACATAAACTTATGGGGATTTCTCCTGGCAAATTCCATTCTAATTTATAACCTAGGACAATGACTTCCAGAAGGGCTCTGCTGCCCTAGTACCCAGATTGGGGAATGGAGAAAAGCTACCTCCTTGTGGACGTTTCCCACAACAGCAGCTTTGAACCCACTGCAAAAGGTCACTAAATTTTCACCAACTTGCAGTTCTGTAAATGACACCTGCCCTCCAAAAAATTTCTGGGGTGAAAAATCGACCAAAAAATTCAAAAGAGGGCAACCTTCGAAGAAGTCAATTTCAAGAGCTCTATTATACTTACGGTTTTTTCTTTTAAGAGAAAAGAAAAAGGCGTAGGAATATGATGAATTTAAAAATTTTAATGTCATGCATACCCATATTACAAAAACCTATCAGCTCACAGCAATCAGAATGGCCATTAGGAAAAATGCTGCCAAAAATAAACGGTGAAGGGAGTGTGGAGAAATGCGTACCCTCGGTTGTAAGGGGGGGCATGTAAAGAGCCACTAATGAAAACACAACGTAGGTGCTTTGAAAAGGGAAACATTGAGCTACCAGTCAATCAATCACAACCACTGCTTGGCCTATCACCTGAGAAAATGAGAATCAAAAATCACAGGCTGGCAAACCTGTACGCCAGCAATATTTACCATAGCCAGCACTTGGAAGCAATGAAAATGTCCATCAACCGAGGAATGCACCAAGAAGAAGTGGTCCACGTACACAATGGAATATTACTCTAATAATAAATATAAATTAAATTAAAAACAAACAAAAGCAAGGAGACATCAACATTTGTGGGTTTATCTGGGCACATTGCAGTCTAATTTATAACCGAAGAACACCACTGGCCGGTAGGTCTGTTTCCCTAGTACCAGCATGGGGAACGTAGAAAGGCTGCCGCTCTCTGGCCATTACCTGCAAAAGCAGGTTTAAAGCCTGAGCTAATGGTCACTTCATATGAACAAGTACTTCAGGGCTGTAAATGAAACCTGCCCTCAAAATGTCTTGAGGGAGATAATGGCCAAAATATTTCAAATGGTGACACATACTTTAAGAAAACACTTTGAAGAAATAAGCTCTAATCACAGCTGGAAAAATTAAAAGGACATGTCTTAAAGCTCAATTTCAACACATTATGAGACACATGCAAATTCAACCACAAAGAGGTATCAGCTCACACCACTCAGAATAACCATCAGCAAAAACTACAAGGAATAAATGCTGAAGGTGCTAGGAAGAAATACATACCGTCCACTTTAAGTGGGACGTAACCTGGAAAGAGCCACTAAGGAGAACAGAATAGAGGTGCCTTTAAAAGGTAACCATTGAGCTACCATATGATCTAGCAGACCTATGCCTAGACCTATAAACGAAGAAGAGAGAATTGGAAGGACACAGGCACGCAAATCTACATTGCATAGTATTACAATAGCCAAGATATGGAAGTAACCAAAAAGTCCACCGACAGATGGGTGGTCAAAGAAGTACTGCTACCTGTACAGATGGAATAAGAGCTAGTGAAAAAATGAAACAATGCCATTTGCAGCACCATAGATGAGTCTAGAAGTAATCACGCAACTTGGAGTAAGTGAGAAAGCGAAAGACACATATCCTATCATATCACATATAGGTGTTACCTAAAAAATGATACAAACAAAGATATTTCCACAGAGAAACACTATCATAGATTCATTAAAAAAACTTATGGTTCACCAAATGGAAAGGTGTGAGGATTGGATACATTACCATATTGAGGTTAACAGAGAGATACAAACACATGTGAAATATATAATCACCAAAGACCTACGCAATACCAAGAGAAGTCTACTCAACATTGTGTCATTACCTACATGGGAAAAGGATCCGAAGAAGAATAGATATATGCATGTGTGTGAAAGAACCACATCTTGCACACCTAGAACAAACAAAACATTGTAATCAAGTTTGCTGTGATAAGAAATAAAAATTAAATTCAAAATACCAACAAGAAGTAATGAGACATAAACTTAAAGGGCTTTTTCCTCGCACATTCCATTCTAATTTACAACCTAGAACACCACTTCCAGTAAGGCTCTGTTGCCCTAGTAACCAGATTTGGTAAAGGAGAAATGCTGCCGCCTTGTGGCCGATTCCCGCAAGAGCAGCTTTTAACCCACAGCTAATGGTCACTTACCATTCACAAGGACTCAGGGCTGTAAAGGACACCTGCCCTCAAAATTGTGCTGAGGTAGGGAATGGATACAAAAAATTCAAAACAGGCAAAATTTTCAAGAAGATAGTATGAAGAGGTAAGTTTTACTCACTCTCTTTTTAAAGAAAGGAAAATGGATAAAAGCTCCACCTCAGGAAGTATTAGACTCATGCAATCTAATCTACAAAAAGTTTTCAACTCACACCAGTCGACTGACCATTGGCAAAAAGTCTACAAACAATAAATGCTGAAGAGGTTTTAGAGAACTGTGTACCCTCTAGCTGCTGGTGAGATGCAAAAGGGTTAAACGCTAATAATGAGAACAGAAAGGAGCTGCGTTGAAAAGGAAAAATTGAGGTACCATTCAATCCAGCAGACGCACCAATGGGCCTCTCACCTGAGAAGACCAGAATGAAGAAGACCCGGGCTGCAAAAGCTGCACTGCAGCCTTATTCACCATAGCCAAGACAGTGAAGCAACCAAAATGTCCATCAACAGATGAAAGGATAAAGAAGAAGTGGTCCATGTACACAATGAATACTAGCCATGGAAAACAATGAAACACTGCTCTTTGAGGCACCATAGATGATCTTGGAGATAATCACAGAACATGAGGTAAGTCGGAAAGCAGAGCAAAAGTCCTATATCCTATGATATCACTTATAGGCGTTATCTAATAACTGACACAAATGAACATATTTCCACAGAGAAAGTCAATCACAGACTTATTAAAAAAAAACCTATGCTTATCTAAAAGGAAAGGTGGGGGGAATGGATAAATGAAGATTAGCGTTACCATATGTATACAAATACATATTATATACATATATCAAAAAGACCGACCATATAGCAAGGAAGGTTTACGGAACACTCTGTAATAATTTACAGGGGAAGAGGATCTCTACATAAATAGGCATATAGAATATGTAGATGAACCAGAGTGTGTACACCTTGGACAAGCAACATTCTAACCATTACCCCAATTGAAAAAATTAAAACAACGAACTAGGAGTAATGAGACATAAACTTATGGGGGGTTTTCCTGGCACATTCCATTCAAATTTACAACCTAGGCAAACGACTTCCAGAACGGCTCTGCTGCCCTAGTACCCAGATTTGGGAATGGAGAAATGCTGCATCCTTGTGGCCGTTTCCCACCACAGCAGCTTTAAACCCACTGCAAAAGGTCACTAAATATTCACCAATTGCAGGTCTGTAAATGACACCTGCCCTCCAAAAAATACTGAGGTCGAAAATCGACCAAAAAATTCTAGAGTGCAACCTTCCAAAAAGAAAATTTGAAGAGGTATATTATACTCACACTTTTGTTCTTTTTTCTTTTAACAGAAAAGAAAAAGGCGTGGAAAAATGATGAATTGTAGGAATTTTTACAGACATGTAAACCCAAATTACAAAAACCTATCAGCTCACACCAGTCAGAATGGCCATCAACAAAAATGCTGCAAACAAGAAATGCTGACGTGATTGTGGAGAAATGCGTACCCTCGATTCTAAGGGGGACGTGGTAAGAGCCACTAATGAAAGCACAATTGAGTTGCCTTGAAAAGGTAAACGTTGAGCTACCATACCAGTCAATCAATCATAACCACTGCTGGGTCTATCACCTGAGAAAATGAAAATCACAAATCACAGGCTGGCAATCCTGCCCTCCAGCAATATTTACCATAGGCAACACTTGGAAGCAAGGAAAATGTCCATCAACAGAGGAATGCACCAAGAAGAAGTGGTCCATGTACACAATTGAATATTAGCCATGGAAAACACTGAAGCGCTGCTCTTTGAGGCACCACAGATGAGCCTGGAGATAATCACAAAACATGAAGTAGGTCGGAAAGCAAAAGACCTATAGCCTATATAATCACTTATGGCATTATCTAATAACTGACACAGATGAACATATTTCCAAAGAGAAAGACACTCACAGGCTTAGAAAACAAAACAAACTATGCTCATCTAAAAGGAAAGGAGGGGGGAAATTGAGAAATGAGGATTAGTGTTACTATACATATACAAATACATATTATATACATGTATCAAAAAGACCGAACATATAGCAAGGGAGGTCGATGGAACACTGTAATATTTTACATGGGAAGAGGATCTGTACATTAATAGACATACATAATGTACAAATGGACCAGATGGTGTACACCTAGGACAAACAATATTCTAAACTTTACCCAGATTAAAAAAATTTTAAAAACCAAGAAGAAGTAATGAGACATAAACTTATGGGGATTTCTCCTGGCAAATTCCATTCTAATTTATAACCTAGGACAATGACTTCCAGAAAGGCTCTGCTGCCCTAGTACCCAGATTGGGGAATGGAGAAAAGCTACCTCCTTGTGGACGTTTCCCACAACAGCAGCTTTGAACCCACTGCAAAAGGTCACTAAATTTTCACCAACTTGCAGTTCTGTAAATGACACCTGCCCTCCAAAAAATTTCTGGGGTCAAATATCGACCAAAAAATTCAAAAGAGGGCAACCTTCGAAGAAGTCAATTTCAAGAGCTCTATTATACTTACGGTTTTTTCTTTTAAGAGAAAAGAAAAAGGCGTAGGAATATGATGAATTTAAAAATTTTAATGTCATGCATACCCATATTACAAAAACCTATCAGCTCACAGCAATCAGAATGGCCATTAGGAAAAATGCTGCCAAAAATAAACGGTGAAGGGAGTGTGGAGAAATGCGTACCCTCGGTTGTAAGGGGGGGCATGTAAAGAGCCACTAATGAAAACACAACGTAGGTGCTTTGAAAAGGGAAACATTGAGCTACCAGTCAATCAATCACAACCACTGCTTGGCCTATCACCTGAGAAAATGAGAATCAAAAATCACAGGCTGGCAAACCTGTACGCCAGCAATATTTACCATAGCCAGCACTTGGAAGCAATGAAAATGTCCATCAACCGAGGAATGCACCAAGAAGAAGTGGTCCACGTACACAATGGGATATTACTCTAATAATAAATATAAATTAAATTAAAAACAAACAAAAGCAAGGAGTCATCAACATTTGTGGGTTTATCCGGGCACATTGCACTCTAATTTATAACCGAAGAACACCACTGGCCGGTAGGTCTGTTTCCCTAGTACCAGCATGGGGAACGTAGAAAGGCTGCCGCTCTCTGGCCATTACCTGCAAAAGCAGGTTTAAAGCCTGAGCTAATGGTCACTTCATATGAACAAGTACTGCAGGTCTGTAAATGAAATCTGCCCTCAAAATGTCTTGAGGGAGATAATGGCCAAAATATTTCAAATGGTGACACATACTTTAAGAAAACACTTTGAAGAAATAAGCTCTAATCACAGCTGGAAAAATAAAAAGGACATGTCTTAAAGCTCAATTTCAACACATTATGAGACACATGCAAATTCAACCACAAAGAGGTATCAGCTCACACCACTCAGAATAACCATCAGCAAAAACTACAAAGAATAAATGCTGAAGGTGCCGGGAAGAAATGCATACCCTCTACTTTAAGTGGGACGTAACTTGGAAAGAGCCACTAAGGAGAACAGAATAGAGGTGCCTTTAAAAGGTAACCATTGAGCTACCATATGATCCAGCAGACCTATTCCTGGGCCTATAAACTAAGAAGAGAGAATTGGAAGGACACAGGCACGCAAATCTACATTGCATAGTATTACAATAGCCAAGATATGGAAGTAACCAAAAAGTCCACCGACAGATGGGTGGACAAAGAAGAACTGCTACCTGTACAGATGGAATAGGAGCTAGTGAAAAAATGAAACAATGCCATTTGCAGCACCATAGATGAGTCTAGAAGTAATCACGCAACTTGGAGTAAGTGAGAAAGCGAAAGACACATATCCTATCATATCACATATAGGTGTTACCTAAAAAATGATACAAACAAAGATATTTCCACAGAGAAACACTATCATAGATTCATTAAAAAAACTTATGGTTCACCAAATGGAAAGGTGTGAGGATTGGATACATTACCATATTGAGGTTAACAGAGAGATACAAACACATGTGAAATATATAATCACCAAAGACCTACGCAATACCAAGAGAAGTCTACTCAACATTGTGTCATTACCTACATGGGAAAAGGATCCGAAGAAGAATAGATATATGCATGTGTGTGAAAGAACCACATCTTGCACACCTAGAACAAACAAAACATTGTAATCAAGTTTGCTGTGATAAGAAATAAAAATTAAATTCAAAATACCAACAAGAAGTAATGAGACATAAACTTAAAGGGCTTTTTCCTCGCACATTCCATTCTAATTTACAACCTAGAACACCACTTCCAGTAAGGCTCTGTTGCCCTAGTAACCAGATTTGGTAAAGGAGAAATGCTGCCGCCTTGTGGCCGATTCCCGCAAGAGCAGCTTTTAACCCACAGCTAATGGTCACTTACCATTCACAAGGACTCAGGGCTGTAAAGGACACCTGCCCTCAAAATTGTGCTGAGGTAGGGAATGGATACAAAAAATTCAAAACAGGCCAAATTTTCAAGAAGATAGTATGAAGAGGTAAGTTTTACTCACTCTCTTTTTAAAGAAAGGAAAATGGATAAAAGCTCCACCTCAGGAAGTATTAGACTCATGCAATCTAATCTACAAAAAGTTTTCAACTCACACCAGTCGACTGACCATTGGCAAAAAGTCTACAAACAATAAATGCTGAAGAGGTTTTAGAGAACTGTGTACCCTCTAGCTGCTGGTGAGATGCAAAAGGGTTAAACGCTAATAATGAGAACAGAAAGGAGCTGCGTTGAAAAGGAAAAATTGAGGTACCATTCAATCCAGCAGGCGCACCAATGGGCCTCTCACCTGAGAAGACCAGAATGAAGAAGACCCGGGCTGCAAAAGCTGCACTGCAGCCTTATTCACCATAGCCAAGACAGTGAAGCAACCAAAATGTCCATCAACAGATGAAAGGATAAAGAAGAAGTGGTCCATGTACACAATGAATACTAGCCATGGAAAACAATGAAACACTGCTCTTTGAGGCACCATAGATGATCTTGGAGATAATCACAGAACATGAGGTAAGTCGGAAAGCAAAAGTCCTATATCCTATGATATCACTTATAGGCGTTATCTAATAACTGACACAAATGAACATAATTCCACAGAGAAAGTCAATCACAGACTTATTAAAAAAAAACTATGCTTATCTAAAAGGAAAGGTGGGAGGAATGGATAAATGAAGATTAGCGTTACCATATGTATACAAATACATATTATATACATATATCAAAAAGACCGACCATATAGCAAGGAAGGTTTACAGAACACTCTGTAATAATTTACAGGGGAAGAGGATCTCTACATAAATAGGTATATAGAATATGTAGATGAACCAGAGTGTGTACACCTTGGACAAGCAACATTCTAACCATTACCCCAATTGAAAAAATTAAAACAACGAACTAGGCGTAATGAGACATAAACTTATGGGGGGTTTTCCTGGCACATTCCATTCAAATTTACAACCTAGGCAAACGACTTCCAGAACGGCTGTGCTGCCCTAGTACCCAGATTTGGGAATGGAGAAATGCTGCATCCTTGTGGCCATTTCCCACCACAGCAGCTTTAAACCCACTGCAAAAGGTCACTAAATATTCACCAATTGCAGGTCTGTAAATGACACCTGCCCTCCAAAAAATACTGAGGTCGAAAATCGACCAAAAAATTCTAGAGTGCAACCTTCCAAAAAGAAAATTTGAAGAGGTATATTATACTCACACTTTTTTTCTTTTTTCTTTTAACAGAAAAGAAAAAGGCGTGGAAAAATGATGAATTGTAGGAATTTTTACAGACATGTAAACCCAAATTACAAACACCTATCAGCTCACACCAGTCAGAATGGCCATCAACAAAAATGCTGCAAACAAGAAATGCTGACCTGATTGTGGAGAAATGCGTACCCTCGATTCTAAGGGGGACGTGGTAAGAGCCACTAATGAAAGCACAATTGAGGTGCCTTGAAAAGGTAAACGTTGAGCTACCATACTATTCAATCAATCATAACCACTGCTGGGTCTATCACCTGAGAAAATGAAAATCACAAATCACAGGCTGGCAATCCTGCCCTCCAGCATTATTTACCATAGGCAACACTTGGAAGCAAGGAAAATGTCCATCAACAGAGGAATGCACCAAGAAGAAGTGGTCCATGTACACAATGGAATATTAGCCATGGAAAACACTGAAGCGCTGCTCTTTGAGGCACCACAGATGAGCCTGGAGATAATCACAAAACATGAAGTAGGTCGGAAAGCAAAAGACCTATAGCCTATATAATCACTTATGGCATTATCTAATAACTGACACAGATGAACATATTTCCAAAGAGAAAGACACTCACAGGCTTAGAAAACAAAACAAACTATGCTCATCTAAAAGGAAAGGAGGGGGGAAATTGAGAAATGAGGATTAGTGTTACTATACATATACAAATACATATTATATACATGTATCAAAAAGACCGAACATATAGCAAGGGAGGTCGATGGAACACTGTAATATTTTACATGGGAAGAGGATCTGTACATTAATAGACATACATAATGTACAAATGGACCAGATGGTGTACACCTAGGACAAACAATATTCTAAACTTTACCCAGATTAAAAAAATTTTAAAAACCAAGAAGAAGTAATGAGACATAAACTTATGGGGATTTCTCCTGGCAAATTCCATTCTAATTTATAACCTAGGACAATGACTTCCAGAAAGGCTCTGCTGCCCTAGTACCCAGATTGGGGAATGGAGAAAAGCTACCTCCTTGTGGACGTTTCCCACAACAGCAGCTTTGAACCCACTGCAAAAGGTCACTAAATTTTCACCAACTTGCAGTTCTGTCAATGACACCTGCCCTCCAAAAAATTTCTGGGGTCAAAAATCGACCAAAAAATTCAAAAGAGGGCAACCTTCGAAGAAGTCAATTTCAAGAGCTCTATTGTACTTACGGTTTTTTCTTTTAAGAGAAAAGAAAAAGGCGTAGGAATATGATGAATTTTAAAAATTTTAATGTCATGCATACCCATATTACAAAAACCTATCAGCTCACAGCAATCAGAATGGCCTTTAGGAAAAATGCTGCAAAATATAAACGGTGAAGGGTGTGTGGAGAAATGCGTACCCTCGTTTGTAAGGGGGGACATGTAAAGAGCCACTAATGCAAACACAATGTAGGTGCTTTGAAAAGGGAAACATTGAGCTACCAGTCAATCAATCACAACCACTGCTTGGCCTATCACCTGAGAAAATGAGAATCAAAAATCACAGGCTGGCAAACCTGTACGCCAGCAATATTTACCATAGCCAGCACTTGGAAGCAATGAAAATGTCCATCAACCGAGGAATGCACCAAGAAGAAGTGGTCCACGTACACAATGGAATATTACTCTAATAATAAATATAAATTAAATTAAAAACAAACAAAAGCAAGGAGACATCAACATTTGTGGGTTTATCCGGGCACATTGCAGTCTAATTTATAACCGAAGAACACCACTGGCCGGTAGGTCTGTTTCCCTAGTACCAGCATGGGGAACGTAGAAAGGCTGCCGCTCTCTGGCCATTACCTGCAAAAGCAGGTTTAAAGCCTGAGCTAATGGTCACTTCATATGAACAAGTACTGCAGGTCTGTAAATGAAATCTGCCCTCAAAATGTCTTGAGGGAGATAATGGCCAAAATATTTCAAATGGTGACACATACTTTAAGAAAACACTTTGAAGAAATAAGCTCTAATCACAGCTGGAAAAATAAAAAGGACATGTCTTAAAGCTCAATTTCAACACATTATGAGACACATGCAAATTCAACCACAAAGAGGTATCAGCTCACACCACTCAGAATAACCATCAGCAAAAACTACAAAGAATAAATGCTGAAGGTGCCGGGAAGAAATGCATACCCTCTACTTTAAGTGGGACGTAACCTGGAAAGAGCCACTAAGGAGAACAGAATAGAGGTGCCTTTAAAAGGTAACCATTGAGCTACCATATGATCCAGCAGACCTATTCCTGGGCCTATAAACTAAGAAGAGAGAATTGGAAGGACACAGGCACGCAAATCTACATTGCATAGTATTACAATAGCCAAGATATGGAAGTAACCAAAAAGTCCACCGACAGATGGGTGGACAAAGAAGAACTGCTACCTGTACAGATGGAATAGGAGCTAGTGAAAAAATGAAACAATGCCATTTGCAGCACCATAGATGAGTCTAGAAGTAATCACGCAACTTGGAGTAAGTGAGAAAGCGAAAGACACATATCCTATCATATCACATATAGGTGTTACCTAAAAAATGATACAAACAAAGATATTTCCACAGAGAAACACTATCATAGATTCATTAAAAAAACTTATGGTTCACCAAATGGAAAGGTGTGAGGATTGGATACATTACCATATTGAGGTTAACAGAGAGATACAAACACATGTGAAATATATAATCACCAAAGACCTACGCAATACCAAGAGAAGTCTACTCAACATTGTGTCATTACCTACATGGGAAAAGGATCCGAAGAAGAATAGATATATGCATGTGTGTGAAAGAACCACATCTTGCACACCTAGAACAAACAAAACATTGTAATCAAGTTTGCTGTGATAAGAAATAAAAATTAAGTTCAAAATACCAACAAGAAGTAATGAGACATAAACTTAAAGGGCTTTTTCCTCGCACATTCCATTCTAATTTACAACCTAGAACACCACTTCCAGTAAGGCTCTGTTGCCCTAGAAACCAGATTTGGTAAAGGAGAAATGCTGCCGCCTTGTGGCCGATTCCCGCAAGAGCAGCTTTTAACCCACAGCTAATGGTCACTTACCATTCACAAGGACTCAGGGCTGTAAAGGACACCTGCCCTCAAAATTGTGCTGAGGTAGGGAATGGATACAAAAAATTCAAAACAGGCCAAATTTTCAAGAAGATAGTATGAAGAGGTAAGTTTTACTCACTCTCTTTTTAAAGAAAGGAAAATGGATAAAAGCTCCACCTCAGGAAGAATTAGACTCATGCAATCTAATCTACAAAAAGTTTCAACTTACACCAGTCGACTGACCATTGGCAAAAAGTCTACAAACAATAAATGCTGAAGAGGTTTTAGAGAACTGTGTACCCTCTAGCTGCTGGTGAGATGCAAAAGGGTTAAACGCTAATAATGAGAACAGAAAGGAGCTGCGTTGAAAAGGAAAAATTGAGGTACCATTCAATCCAGCAGGCGCACCAATGGGCCTCTCACCTGAGAAGACCAGAATGAAGAAGACCCGGGCTGCAAAAGCTGCACTGCAGCCTTATTCACAATAGACAAGACAGTGAAGCAACCAAAATGTCCATCAACAGATGAAAGGATAAAGAAGAAGTGGTCCATGTACACAATGAATACTAGCCATGGAAAACAATGAAACACTGCTCTTTGAGGCACCATAGATGATCTTGGAGATAATCATAGAACATGAGGTAAGTCGGAAAGCAAAAGTCCTATATCCTATGATATCACTTATAGGCGTTATCTAATAACTGACACAAATGAACATATTTCCACAGAGAAAGTCAATCACAGACTTATTAAAAAAAAACTATGCTTATCTAAAAGGAAAGGTGGGGGGAATGGATAAATGAAGATTAGCGTTACCATATGTATACAAATACATATTATATACATATATCAAAAAGACCGACCATATAGCAAGGAAGGTTTACGGAACACTCTGTAATAATTTACAGGGGAAGAGGATCTCTACATAAATAGGTATATAGAATATGTAGATGAACCAGAGTGTGTACACCTTGGACAAGCAACATTCTAACCATTACCCCAATTGAAAAAATTAAAACAACGAACTAGGAGTAATGAGACATAAACTTATGGGGGGTTTTCCTGGCACATTCCATTCAAATTTACAACCTAGGCAAATGACTTCCAGAACGGCTCTGCTGCCCTAGTACCCAGATTTGGGAATGGAGAAATGCTGCATCCTTGTGGCCGTTTCCCACCACAGCAGCTTTAAACCCACTGCAAAAGGTCACTAAATATTCACCAATTGCAGGTCTGTAAATGACACCTGCCCTCCAAAAAATACTGAGGTCGAAAATCGACCAAAAAATTCTAGAGTGCAACCTTCCAAAAAGAAAATTTGAAGAGGTATATTATACTCACACTTTTGTTCTTTTTTCTTTTAACAGAAAAGAAAAAGGCGTGGAAAAATGATGAATTGTAGGAATTTTTACAGACATGTAAACCCAAATTACAAAAACCTATCAGCTCACACCAGTCAGAATGGCCATCAACAAAAATGCTGCAAACAAGAAATGCTGACGTGATTGTGGAGAAATGCGTACCCTCGATTCTAAGGGGGACGTGGTAAGAGCCACTAATGAAAGCACAATTGAGTTGCCTTGAAAAGGTAAACGTTGAGCTACCATACCAGTCAATCAATCATAACCACTGCTGGGTCTATCACCTGAGAAAATGAAAATCACAAATCACAGGCTGGCAATCCTGCCCTCCAGCAATATTTACCATAGGCAACACTTGGAAGCAAGGAAAATGTCCATCAACAGAGGAGTGCACCAAGAAGAAGTGGTCCATGTACACAATGGAATATTAGCCATGGAAAACACTGAAGCGCTGCTCTTTGAGGCACCACAGATGAGCCTGGAGATAATCACAAAACATGAAGTAGGTCGGAAAGCAAAAGACCTATAGCCTATATAATCACTTATGGCATTATCTAATAACTGACACAGATGAACATATTTCCAAAGAGAAAGACACTCACAGGCTTAGAAAACAAAACAAACTATGCTCATCTAAAAGGAAAGGAGGGGGGAAATTGAGAAATGAGGATTAGTGTTACTATACATATACAAATACATATTATATACATGTATCAAAAAGACCGAACATATAGCAAGGGAGGTCGATGGAACACTGTAATATTTTACATGGGAAGAGGATCTGTACATTAATAGACATACATAATGTACAAATGGACCAGATGGTGTACACCTAGGACAAACAATATTCTAAACTTTACCCAGATTAAAAAAATTTTAAAAACCAAGAAGAAGTAATGAGACATAAACTTATGGGGATTTCTCCTGGCAAATTCCATTCTAATTTATAACCTAGGACAATGACTTCCAGAAGGGCTCTGCTGCCCTAGTACCCAGATTGGGGAATGGAGAAAAGCTACCTCCTTGTGGACGTTTCCCACAACAGCAGCTTTGAACCCACTGCAAAAGGTCACTAAATTTTCACCAACTTGCAGTTCTGTAAATGACACCTGCCCTCCAAAAAATTTCTGGGGTGAAAAATCGACCAAAAAATTCAAAAGAGGGCAACCTTCGAAGAAGTCAATTTCAAGAGCTCTATTATACTTACGGTTTTTTCTTTTAAGAGAAAAGAAAAAGGCGTAGGAATATGATGAATTTAAAAATTTTAATGTCATGCATACCCATATTACAAAAACCTATCAGCTCACAGCAATCAGAATGGCCATTAGGAAAAATGCTGCCAAAAATAAACGGTGAAGGGAGTGTGGAAAAATGCGTACCCTCGGTTGTAAGGGGGGGCATGTAAAGAGCCACTAATGAAAACACAACGTAGGTGCTTTGAAAAGGGAAACATTGAGCTACCAGTCAATCAATCACAACCACTGCTTGGCCTATCACCTGAGAAAATGAGAATCAAAAATCACAGGCTGGCAAACCTGTACGCCAGCAATATTTACCATAGCCAGCACTTGGAAGCAATGAAAATGTCCATCAACCGAGGAATGCACCAAGAAGAAGTGGTCCACGTACACAATGGAATATTACTCTAATAATAAATATAAATTAAATTAAAAACAAACAAAAGCAAGGAGACATCAACATTTGTGGGTTTATCCGGGCACATTGCACTCTAATTTATAACCGAAGAACACCACTGGCCGGTAGGTCTGTTTCCCTAGTACCAGCATGGGGAATGTAGAAAGGCTGCCGCTCTCTGGCCATTACCTTCAAAAGCAGGTTTAAAGCCTGAGCTAATGGTCACTTCATATGAACAAGTACTTCAGGGCTGTAAATGAAACCTGCCCTCAAAATGTCTTGAGGGAGATAATGGCCAAAATATTTCAAATGGTGACACATACTTTAAGAAAACACTTTGAAGAAATAAGCTCTAATCACAGCTGGAAAAATTAAAAGGACATGTCTTAAAGCTCAATTTCAACACATTATGAGACACATGCAAATTCAACCACAAAGAGGTATCAGCTCACACCACTCAGAATAACCATCAGCAAAAACTACAAAGAATAAATGCTGAAGGTGCTAGGAAGAAATACATACCCTCCACTTTAAGTGGGACGTAACCTGGAAAGAGCCACTAAGGAGAACAGAATAGAGGTGCCTTTAAAAGGTAACCATTGAGCTACCATATGATCTAGCAGACCTATGCCTAGACCTATAAACGAAGAAGAGAGAATTGGAAGGACACAGGCACGCAAATCTACATTGCATAGTATTACAATAGCCAAGATATGGAAGTAACCAAAAAGTCCACCGACAGATGGGTGGTCAAAGAAGTACTGCTACCTGTACAGATGGAATAAGAGCTAGTGAAAAAATGAAACAATGCCATTTGCAGCACCATAGATGAGTCTAGAAGTAATCACGCAACTTGGAGTAAGTGAGAAAGCGAAAGACACATATCCTATCATATCACATATAGGTGTTACCTAAAAAATGATACAAACAAAGATATTTCCACAGAGAAACACTATCATAGATTCATTAAAAAAACTTATGGTTCACCAAATGGAAAGGTGTGAGGATTGGATACATTACCATATTGAGGTTAACAGAGAGATACAAACACATGTGAAATATATAATCACCAAAGACCTACGCAATACCAAGAGAAGTCTACTCAACATTGTGTCATTACCTACATGGGAAAAGGATCCGAAGAAGAATAGATATATGCATGTGTGTGAAAGAACCACATCTTGCACACCTAGAACAAACAAAACATTGTAATCAAGTTTGCTGTGATAAGAAATAAAAATTAAATTCAAAATACCAACAAGAAGTAATGAGACATAAACTTAAAGGGCTTTTTCCTCGCACATTCCATTCTAATTTACAACCTAGAACACCACTTCCAGTAAGGCTCTGTTGCCCTAGTAACCAGATTTGGTAAAGGAGAAATGCTGCCGCCTTGTGGCCGATTCCCGCAAGAGCAGCTTTTAACCCACAGCTAATGGTCACTTACCATTCACAAGGACTCAGGGCTGTAAAGGACACCTGCCCTCAAAATTGTGCTGAGGTAGGGAATGGATACAAAAAATTCAAAACAGGCCAAATTTTCAAGAAGATAGTATGAAGAGGTAAGTTTTACTCACTCTCTTTTTAAAGAAAGGAAAATGGATAAAAGCTCCACCTCAGGAAGTATTAGACTCATGCAATCTAATCTACAAAAAGTTTTCAACTCACACCAGTCGACTGACCATTGGCAAAAAGTCTACAAACAATAAATGCTGAAGAGGTTTTAGAGAACTGTGTACCCTCTAGCTGCTGGTGAGATGCAAAAGGGTTAAACGCTAATAATGAGAACAGAAAGGAGCTGCGTTGAAAAGGAAAAATTGAGGTACCATTCAATCCAGCAGACGCACCAATGGGCCTCTCACCTGAGAAGACCAGAATGAAGAAGACCCGGGCTGCAAAAGCTGCACTGCAGCCTTATTCACCATAGCCAAGACAGTGAAGCAACCAAAATGTCCATCAACAGATGAAAGGATAAAGAAGAAGTGGTCCATGTACACAATGAATACTAGCCATGGAAAACAATGAAACACTGCTCTTTGAGGCACCATAGATGATCTTGGAGATAATCACAGAACATGAGGTAAGTCGGAAAGCAAAAGTCCTATATCCTATGATATCACTTACAGGCGTTATCTAATAACTGACACAAATGAACATATTTCCACAGAGAAAGTCAATCACAGACTTATTAAAAAAAAACCTATGCTTATCTAAAAGGAAAGGTGGGGGGAATGGATAAATGAAGATTAGCGTTACCATATGTATACAAATACATATTATATACATATATCAAAAAGACCGACCATATAGCAAGGAAGGTTTACGGAACACTCTGTAATAATTTACAGGGGAAGAGGATCTCTACATAAATAGGTATATAGAATATGTAGATGAACCAGAGTGTGTACACCTTGGACAAGCAACATTCTAACCATTACCCCAATTGAAAAAATTAAAACAACGAACTAGGAGTAATGAGACATAAACTTATGGGGGGTTTTCCTGGCACATTCCATTCAAATTTACAACCTAGGCAAACGACTTCCAGAACGGCTCTGCTGCCCTAGTACCCAGATTTGGGAATGGAGAAATGCTGCATCCTTGTGGCCGTTTCCCACCACAGCAGCTTTAAACCCACTGCAAAAGGTCACTAAATATTCACCAATTGCAGGTCTGTAAATGACACCTGCCCTCCAAAAAATACTGAGGTCGAAAATCGACCAAAAAATTCTAGAGTGCAACCTTCCAAAAAGAAAATTTGAAGAGGTATATTATACTCACACTTTTGTTCTTTTTTCTTTTAACAGAAAAGAAAAAGGCGTGGAAAAATGATGAATTGTAGGAATTTTTACAGACATGTAAACCCAAATTACAAAAACCTATCAGCTCACACCAGTCAGAATGGCCATCAACAAAAATGCTGCAAACAAGAAATGCTGACGTGATTGTGGAGAAATGCGTACCCTCGATTCTAAGGGGGACGTGGTAAGAGCCACTAATGAAAGCACAATTGAGTTGCCTTGAAAAGGTAAACGTTGAGCTACCATACCAGTCAATCAATCATAACCACTGCTGGGTCTATCACCTGAGAAAATGAAAATCACAAATCACAGGCTGGCAATCCTGCCCTCCAGCAATATTTACCATAGGCAACACTTGGAAGCAAGGAAAATGTCCATCAACAGAGGAATGCACCAAGAAGAAGTGGTCCATGTACACAATGGAATATTAGCCATGGAAAACACTGAAGCGCTGCTCTTTGAGGCACCACAGATGAGCCTGGAGATAATCACAAAACATGAAGTAGGTCGGAAAGCAAAAGACCTATAGCCTATATAATCACTTATGGCATTATCTAATAACTGACACAGATGAACATATTTCCAAAGAGAAAGACACTCACAGGCTTAGAAAACAAAACAAACTATGCTCATCTAAAAGGAAAGGAGGGGGGAAATTGAGAAATGAGGATTAGTGTTACTATACATATACAAATACATATTATATACATGTATCAAAAAGACCGAACATATAGCAAGGGAGGTCGATGGAACACTGTAATATTTTACATGGGAAGAGGATCTGTACATTAATAGACATACATAATGTACAAATGGACCAGATGGTGTACACCTAGGACAAACAATATTCTAAACTTTACCCAGATTAAAAAAATTTTAAAAACCAAGAAGAAGTAATGAGACATAAACTTATGGGGATTTCTCCTGGCAAATTCCATTCTAATTTATAACCTAGGACAATGACTTCCAGAAGGGCTCTGCTGCCCTAGTACCCAGATTGGGGAATGGAGAAAAGCTACCTCCTTGTGGACGTTTCCCACAACAGCAGCTTTGAACCCACTGCAAAAGGTCACTAAATTTTCACCAACTTGCAGTTCTGTAAATGACACCTGCCCTCCAAAAAATTTCTGGGGTCAAATATCGACCAAAAAATTCAAAAGAGGGCAACCTTCGAAGAAGTCAATTTCAAGAGCTCTATTATACTTACGGTTTTTTCTTTTAAGAGAAAAGAAAAAGGCGTAGGAATATGATGAATTTAAAAATTTTAATGTCATGCATACCCATATTACAAAAACCTATCAGCTCACAGCAATCAGAATGGCCATTAGGAAAAATGCTGCCAAAAATAAACGGTGAAGGGAGTGTGGAGAAATGCGTACCCTCGGTTGTAAGGGGGGGCATGTAAAGAGCCACTAATGAAAACACAACGTAGGTGCTTTGAAAAGGGAAACATTGAGCTACCAGTCAATCAATCACAACCACTGCTTGGCCTATCACCTGAGAAAATGAGAATCAAAAATCACAGGCTGGCAAACCTGTACGCCAGCAATATTTACCATAGCCAGCACTTGGAAGCAATGAAAATGTCCATCAACCGAGGAATGCACCAAGAAGAAGTGGTCCACGTACACAATGGAATATTACTCTAATAATAAATATAAATTAAATTAAAAACAAACAAAAGCAAGGAGACATCAACATTTGTGGGTTTATCCGGGCACATTGCACTCTAATTTATAACCGAAGAACACCACTGGCCGGTAGGTCTGTTTCCCTAGTACCAGCATGGGGAACGTAGAAAGGCTGCCGCTCTCTGGCCATTACCTGCAAAAGCAGGTTTAAAGCCTGAGCTAATGGTCACTTCATATGAACAAGTACTTCAGGGCTGTAAATGAAACCTGCCCTCAAAATGTCTTGAGGGAGATAATGGCCAAAATATTTCAAATGGTGACACATACTTTAAGAAAACACTTTGAAGAAATAAGCTCTAATCACAGCTGGAAAAATTAAAAGGACATGTCTTAAAGCTCAATTTCAACACATTATGAGACACATGCAAATTCAACCACAAAGAGGTATCAGCTCACACCACTCAGAATAACCATCAGCAAAAACTACAAAGAATAAATGCTGAAGGTGCTAGGAAGAAATACATACCCTCCACTTTAAGTGGGACGTAACCTGGAAAGAGCCACTAAGGAGAACAGAATAGAGGTGCCTTTAAAAGGTAACCATTGAGCTACCATATGATCTAGCAGACCTATGCCTAGACCTATAAACGAAGAAGAGAGAATTGGAAGGACACAGGCACGCAAATCTACATTGCATAGTATTACAATAGCCAAGATATGGAAGTAACCAAAAAGTCCACCGACAGATGGGTGGTCAAAGAAGTACTGCTACCTGTACAGATGGAATAAGAGCTAGTGAAAAAATGAAACAATGCCATTTGCAGCACCATAGATGAGTCTAGAAGTAATCACGCAACTTGGAGTAAGTGAGAAAGCGAAAGACACATATCCTATCATATCACATATAGGTGTTACCTAAAAAATGATACAAACAAAGATATTTCCACAGAGAAACACTATCATAGATTCATTAAAAAAACTTATGGTTCACCAAATGGAAAGGTGTGAGGATTGGATACATTACCATATTGAGGTTAACAGAGAGATACAAACACATGTGAAATATATAATCACCAAAGACCTACGCAATACCAAGAGAAGTCTACTCAACATTGTGTCATTACCTACATGGGAAAAGGATCCGAAGAAGAATAGATATATGCATGTGTGTGAAAGAACCACATCTTGCACACCTAGAACAAACAAAACATTGTAATCAAGTTTGCTGTGATAAGAAATAAAAATTAAATTCAAAATACCAACAAGAAGTAATGAGACATAAACTTAAAGGGCTTTTTCCTCGCACATTCCATTCTAATTTACAACCTAGAACACCACTTCCAGTAAGGCTCTGTTGCCCTAGTAACCAGATTTGGTAAAGGAGAAATGCTGCCGCCTTGTGGCCGATTCCCGCAAGAGCAGCTTTTAACCCACAGCTAATGGTCACTTACCATTCACAAGGACTCAGGGCTGTAAAGGACACCTGCCCTCAAAATTGTGCTGAGGTAGGGAATGGATACAAAAAATTCAAAACAGGCCAAATTTTCAAGAAGATAGTATGAAGAGGTAAGTTTTACTCACTCTCTTTTTAAAGAAAGGAAAATGGATAAAAGCTCCACCTCAGGAAATATTAGACTCATGCAATCTAATCTACAAAAAGTTTTCAACTCACACCAGTCGACTGACCATTGGCAAAAAGTCTACAAACAATAAATGCTGAAGAGGTTTTAGAGAACTGTGTACCCTCTAGCTGCTGGTGAGATGCAAAAGGGTTAAACGCTAATAATGAGAACAGAAAGGAGCTGCGTTGAAAAGGAAAAATTGAGGTATCATTCAATCCAGCAGACGCACCAATGGGCCTCTCACCTGAGAAGACCAGAATGAAGAAGACCCGGGCTGCAAAAGCTGCACTGCAGCCTTATTCACCATAGCCAAGACAGTGAAGCAACCAAAATGTCCATCAACAGATGAAAGGATAAAGAAGAAGTGGTCCATGTACACAATGAATACTAGCCATGGAAAACAATGAAACACTGCTCTTTGAGGCACCATAGATGATCTTGGAGATAATCACAGAACATGAGGTAAGTCGGAAAGCAAAAGTCCTATATCCTATGATATCACTTATAGGCGTTATCTAATAACTGACACAAATGAACATAATTCCACAGAGAAAGTCAATCACAGACTTATTAAAAAAAAACCTATGCTTATCTAAAAGGAAAGGTGGGGGGAATGGATAAATGAAGATTAGCGTTACCATATGTATACAAATACATATTATATACATATATCAAAAAGACCGACCATATAGCAAGGAAGGTTTACGGAACACTCTGTAATAATTTACAGGGGAAGAGGATCTCTACATAAATAGGTATATAGAATATGTAGATGAACCAGAGTGTGTACACCTTGGACAAGCAACATTCTAACCATTACCCCAATTGAAAAAATTAAAACAACGAACTAGGAGTAATGAGACATAAACTTATGGGGGGTTTTCCTGGCACATTCCATTCAAATTTACAACCTAGGCAAACGACTTCCAGAACGGCTCTGCTGCCCTAGTACCCAGATTTGGGAATGGAGAAATGCTGCATCCTTGTGGCCGTTTCCCACCACAGCAGCTTTAAACCCACTGCAAAAGGTCACTAAATATTCACCAATTGCAGGTCTGTAAATGACACCTGCCCTCCAAAAAATACTGAGGTCGAAAATCGACCAAAAAATTCTAGAGTGCAACCTTCCAAAAAGAAAATTTGAAGAGGTATATTATACTCACACTTTTGTTCTTTTTTCTTTTAACAGAAAAGAAAAAGGCGTGGAAAAATGATGAATTGTAGGAATTTTTACAGACATGTAAACCCAAATTACAAAAACCTATCAGCTCACACCAGTCAGAATGGCCATCAACAAAAATGCTGCAAACAAGAAATGCTGACGTGATTGTGGAGAAATGCGTACCCTCGATTCTAAGGGGGACGTGGTAAGAGCCACTAATGAAAGCACAATTGAGTTGCCTTGAAAAGGTAAACGTTGAGCTACCATACCAGTCAATCAATCATAACCACTGCTGGGTCTATCACCTGAGAAAATGAAAATCACAAATCACAGGCTGGCAATCCTGCCCTCCAGCAATATTTACCATAGGCAACACTTGGAAGCAAGGAAAATGTCCATCAACAGAGGAATGCACCAAGAAGAAGTGGTCCATGTACACAATGGAATATTAGCCATGGAAAACACTGAAGCGCTGCTCTTTGAGGCACCACAGATGAGCCTGGAGATAATCACAAAACATGAAGTAGGTCGGAAAGCAAAAGACCTATAGCCTATATAATCACTTATGGCATTATCTAATAACTGACACAGATGAACATATTTCCAAAGAGAAAGACACTCACAGGCTTAGAAAACAAAACAAACTATGCTCATCTAAAAGGAAAGGAGGGGGGAAATTGAGAAATGAGGATTAGTGTTACTATACATATACAAATACATATTATATACATGTATCAAAAAGACCGAACATATAGCAAGGGAGGTCGATGGAACACTGTAATATTTTACATGGGAAGAGGATCTGTACATTAATAGACATACATAATGTACAAATGGACCAGATGGTGTACACCTAGGACAAACAATATTCTAAACTTTACCCAGATTAAAAAAATTTTAAAAACCAAGAAGAAGTAATGAGACATAAACTTATGGGGATTTCTCCTGGCAAATTCCATTCTAATTTATAACCTAGGACAATGACTTCCAGAAGGGCTCTGCTGCCCTAGTACCCAGATTGGGGAATGGAGAAAAGCTACCTCCTTGTGGACGTTTCCCACAACAGCAGCTTTGAACCCACTGCAAAAGGTCACTAAATTTTCACCAACTTGCAGTTCTGTAAATGACACCTGCCCTCCAAAAAATTTCTGGGGTCAAATATCGACCAAAAAATTCAAAAGAGGGCAACCTTCGAAGAAGTCAATTTCAAGAGCTCTATTATACTTACGGTTTTTTCTTTTAAGAGAAAAGAAAAAGGCGTAGGAATATGATGAATTTAAAAATTTTAATGTCATGCATACCCATATTACAAAAACCTATCAGCTCACAGCAATCAGAATGGCCATTAGGAAAAATGCTGCCAAAAATAAACGGTGAAGGGAGTGTGGAGAAATGCGTACCCTCGGTTGTAAGGGGGGGCATGTAAAGAGCCACTAATGAAAACACAACGTAGGTGCTTTGAAAAGGGAAACATTGAGCTACCAGTCAATCAATCACAACCACTGCTTGGCCTATCACCTGAGAAAATGAGAATCAAAAATCACAGGCTGGCAAACCTGTACGCCAGCAATATTTACCATAGCCAGCACTTGGAAGCAATGAAAATGTCCATCAACCGAGGAATGCACCAAGAAGAAGTGGTCCACGTACACAATGGAATATTACTCTAATAATAAATATAAATTAAATTAAAAACAAACAAAAGCAAGGAGACATCAACATTTGTGGGTTTATCCGGGCACATTGCACTCTAATTTATAACCGAAGAACACCACTGGCCGGTAGGTCTGTTTCCCTAGTACCAGCATGGGGAACGTAGAAAGGCTGCCGCTCTCTGGCCATTACCTGCAAAAGCAGGTTTAAAGCCTGAGCTAATGGTCACTTCATATGAACAAGTACTTCAGGGCTGTAAATGAAACCTGCCCTCAAAATGTCTTGAGGGAGATAATGGCCAAAATATTTCAAATGGTGACACATACTTTAAGAAAACACTTTGAAGAAATAAGCTCTAATCACAGCTGGAAAAATTAAAAGGACATGTCTTAAAGCTCAATTTCAACACATTATGAGACACATGCAAATTCAACCACAAAGAGGTATCAGCTCACACCACTCAGAATAACCATCAGCAAAAACTACAAAGAATAAATGCTGAAGGTGCTAGGAAGAAATACATACCCTCCACTTTAAGTGGGACGTAACCTGGAAAGAGCCACTAAGGAGAACAGAATAGAGGTGCCTTTAAAAGGTAACCATTGAGCTACCATATGATCTAGCAGACCTATGCCTAGACCTATAAACGAAGAAGAGAGAATTGGAAGGACACAGGCACGCAAATCTACATTGCATAGTATTACAATAGCCAAGATATGGAAGTAACCAAAAAGTCCACCGACAGATGGGTGGTCAAAGAAGTACTGCTACCTGTACAGATGGAATAAGAGCTAGTGAAAAAATGAAACAATGCCATTTGCAGCACCATAGATGAGTCTAGAAGTAATCACGCAACTTGGAGTAAGTGAGAAAGCGAAAGACACATATCCTATCATATCACATATAGGTGTTACCTAAAAAATGATACAAACAAAGATATTTCCACAGAGAAACACTATCATAGATTCATTAAAAAAACTTATGGTTCACCAAATGGAAAGGTGTGAGGATTGGATACATTACCATATTGAGGTTAACAGAGAGATACAAACACATGTGAAATATATAATCACCAAAGACCTACGCAATACCAAGAGAAGTCTACTCAACATTGTGTCATTACCTACATGGGAAAAGGATCCGAAGAAGAATAGATATATGCATGTGTGTGAAAGAACCACATCTTGCACACCTAGAACAAACAAAACATTGTAATCAAGTTTGCTGTGATAAGAAATAAAAATTAAATTCAAAATACCAACAAGAAGTAATGAGACATAAACTTAAAGGGCTTTTTCCTCGCACATTCCATTCTAATTTACCACCTAGAACACCACTTCCAGTAAGGCTCTGTTGCCCTAGTAACCAGATTTGGTAAAGGAGAAATGCTGCCGCCTTGTGGCCGATTCCCGCAAGAGCAGCTTTTAACCCACAGCTAATGGTCACTTACCATTCACAAGGACTCAGGGCTGTAAAGGACACCTGCCCTCAAAATTGTGCTGAGGTAGGGAATGGATACAAAAAATTCAAAACAGGCCAAATTTTCAAGAAGATAGTATGAAGAGGTAAGTTTTACTCACTCTCTTTTTAAAGAAAGGAAAATGAATAAAAGCTCCACCTCAGGAAATATTAGACTCATGCAATCTAATCTACAAAAAGTTTTCAACTCACACCAGTCGACTGACCATTGGCAAAAAGTCTACAAACAATAAATGCTGAAGAGGTTTTAGAGAACTGTGTACCCTCTAGCTGCTGGTGAGATGCAAAAGGGTTAAACGCTAATAATGAGAACAGAAAGGAGCTGCGTTGAAAAGGAAAAATTGAGGTACCATTCAATCCAGCAGACGCACCAATGGGCCTCTCACCTGAGAAGACCAGAATGAAGAAGACCCGGGCTGCAAAAGCTGCACTGCAGCCTTATTCACCATAGCCAAGACAGTGAAGCAACCAAAATGTCCATCAACAGATGAAAGGATAAAGAAGAAGTGGTCCATGTACACAATGAATACTAGCCATGGAAAACAATGAAACACTGCTCTTTGAGGCACCATAGATGATCTTGGAGATAATCACAGAACATGAGGTAAGTCGGAAAGCAAAAGTCCTATATCCTATGATATCACTTATAGGCGTTATCTAATAACTGACACAAATGAACATAATTCCACAGAGAAAGTCAATCACAGACTTATTAAAAAAAAACCTATGCTTATCTAAAAGGAAAGGTGGGGGGAATGGATAAATGAAGATTAGCGTTACCATATGTATACAAATACATATTATATACATATATCAAAAAGACCGACCATATAGCAAGGAAGGTTTACGGAACACTCTGTAATAATTTACAGGGGAAGAGGATCTCTACATAAATAGGTATATAGAATATGTAGATGAACCAGAGTGTGTACACCTTGGACAAGCAACATTCTAACCATTACCCCAATTGAAAAAATTAAAACAACGAACTAGGAGTAATGAGACATAAACTTATGGGGGGTTTTCCTGGCACATTCCATTCAAATTTACAACCTAGGCAAACGACTTCCAGAACGGCTCTGCTGCCCTAGTACCCAGATTTGGGAATGGAGAAATGCTGCATCCTTGTGGCCGTTTCCCACCACAGCAGCTTTAAACCCACTGCAAAAGGTCACTAAATATTCACCAATTGCAGGTCTGTAAATGACACCTGCCCTCCAAAAAATACTGAGGTCGAAAATCGACCAAAAAATTCTAGAGTGCAACCTTCCAAAAAGAAAATTTGAAGAGGTATATTATACTCACACTTTTGTTCTTTTTTCTTTTAACAGAAAAGAAAAAGGCGTGGAAAAATGATGAATTGTAGGAATTTTTACAGACATGTAAACCCAAATTACAAAAACCTATCAGCTCACACCAGTCAGAATGGCCATCAACAAAAATGCTGCAAACAAGAAATGCTGACGTGATTGTGGAGAAATGCGTACCCTCGATTCTAAGGGGGACGTGGTAAGAGCCACTAATGAAAGCACAATTGAGTTGCCTTGAAAAGGTAAACGTTGAGCTACCATACCAGTCAATCAATCATAACCACTGCTGGGTCTATCACCTGAGAAAATGAAAATCACAAATCACAGGCTGGCAATCCTGCCCTCCAGCAATATTTACCATAGGCAACACTTGGAAGCAAGGAAAATGTCCATCAACAGAGGAATGCACCAAGAAGAAGTGGTCCATGTACACAATGGAATATTAGCCATGGAAAACACTGAAGCGCTGCTCTTTGAGGCACCACAGATGAGCCTGGAGATAATCACAAAACATGAAGTAGGTCGGAAAGCAAAAGACCTATAGCCTATATAATCACTTATGGCATTATCTAATAACTGACACAGATGAACATATTTCCAAAGAGAAAGACACTCACAGGCTTAGAAAACAAAACAAACTATGCTCATCTAAAAGGAAAGGAGGGGGGAAATTGAGAAATGAGGATTAGTGTTACTATACATATACAAATACATATTATATACATGTATCAAAAAGACCGAACATATAGCAAGGGAGGTCGATGGAACACTGTAATATTTTACATGGGAAGAGGATCTGTACATTAATAGACATACATAATGTACAAATGGACCAGATGGTGTACACCTAGGACAAACAATATTCTAAACTTTACCCAGATTAAAAAAATTTTAAAAACCAAGAAGAAGTAATGAGACATAAACTTATGGGGATTTCTCCTGGCAAATTCCATTCTAATTTATAACCTAGGACAATGACTTCCAGAAGGGCTCTGCTGCCCTAGTACCCAGATTGGGGAATGGAGAAAAGCTACCTCCTTGTGGACGTTTCCCACAACAGCAGCTTTGAACCCACTGCAAAAGGTCACTAAATTTTCACCAACTTGCAGTTCTGTAAATGACACCTGCCCTCCAAAAAATTTCTGGGGTGAAAAATCGACCAAAAAATTCAAAAGAGGGCAACCTTCGAAGAAGTCAATTTCAAGAGCTCTATTATACTTACGGTTTTTTCTTTTAAGAGAAAAGAAAAAGGCGTAGGAATATGATGAATTTAAAAATTTTAATGTCATGCATACCCATATTACAAAAACCTATCAGCTCACAGCAATCAGAATGGCCATTAGGAAAAATGCTGCCAAAAATAAACGGTGAAGGGAGTGTGGAGAAATGCGTACCCTCGGTTGTAAGGGGGGGCATGTAAAGAGCCACTAATGAAAACACAACGTAGGTGCTTTGAAAAGGGAAACATTGAGCTACCAGTCAATCAATCACAACCACTGCTTGGCCTATCACCTGAGAAAATGAGGATCAAAAATCACAGGCTGGCAAACCTGTACGCCAGCAATATTTACCATAGCCAGCACTTGGAAGCAATGAAAATGTCCATCAACCGAGGAATGCACCAAGAAGAAGTGGTCCACGTACACAATGGGATATTACTCTAATAATAAATATAAATTAAATTAAAAACAAACAAAAGCAAGGAGTCATCAACATTTGTGGGTTTATCCGGGCACATTGCACTCTAATTTATAACCGAAGAACACCACTGGCCGGTAGGTCTGTTTCCCTAGTACCAGCATGGGGAACGTAGAAAGGCTGCCGCTCTCTGGCCATTACCTGCAAAAGCAGGTTTAAAGCCTGAGCTAATGGTCACTTCATATGAACAAGTACTTCAGGGCTGTAAATGAAACCTGCCCTCAAAATGTCTTGAGGGAGATAATGGCCAAAATATTTCAAATGGTGACACATACTTTAAGAAAACACTTTGAAGAAATAAGCTCTAATCACAGCTGGAAAAATTAAAAGGACATGTCTTAAAGCTCAATTTCAACACATTATGAGACACATGCAAATTCAACTACAAAGAGGTATCAGCTCACACCACTCAGAATAACCATCAGCAAAAACTACAAAGAATAAATGCTGAAGGTGCTAGGAAGAAATACATACCCTCCACTTTAAGTGGGACGTAACCTGGAAAGAGCCACTAAGGAGAACAGAATAGAGCTGCCTTTAAAAGGTAACCATTGAGCTACCATATGATCTAGCAGACCTATGCCTAGACCTATAAACGAAGAAGAGAGAATTGGAAGGACACAGGCACGCAAATCTACATTGCATAGTATTACAATAGCCAAGATATGGAAGTAACCAAAAAGTCCACCGACAGATGGGTGGTCAAAGAAGTACTGCTACCTGTACAGATGGAATAAGAGCTAGTGAAAAAATGAAACAATGCAATTTGCAGCACCATAGATGAGTCTAGAAGTAATCACGCAACTTGGAGTAAGTGAGAAAGCGAAAGACACATATCCTATCATATCACATATAGGTGTTACCTAAAAAATGATACAAACAAAGATATTTCCACAGAGAAACACTATCATAGATTCATTAAAAAAACTTATGGTTCACCAAATGGAAAGGTGTGAGGATTGGATACATTACCATATTGAGGTTAACAGAGAGATACAAACACATGTGAAATATATAATCACCAAAGACCTACGCAATACCAAGAGAAGTCTACTCAACATTGTGTCATTACCTACATGGGAAAAGGATCCGAAGAAGAATAGATATATGCATGTGTGTGAAAGAACCACATCTTGCACACCTAGAACAAACAAAACATTGTAATCAAGTTTGCTGTGATAAGAAATAAAAATTAAATTCAAAATACCAACAAGAAGTAATGAGACATAAACTTAAAGGGCTTTTTCCTCGCACATTCCATTCTAATTTACCACCTAGAACACCACTTCCAGTAAGGCTCTGTTGCCCTAGTAACCAGATTTGGTAAAGGAGAAATGCTGCCGCCTTGTGGCCGATTCCCGCAAGAGCAGCTTTTAACCCACAGCTAATGGTCACTTACCATTCACAAGGACTCAGGGCTGTAAAGGACACCTGCCCTCAAAATTGTGCTGAGGTAGGGAATGGATACAAAAAATTCAAAACAGGCCAAATTTTCAAGAAGATAGTATGAAGAGGTAAGTTTTACTCACTCTCTTTTTAAAGAAAGGAAAATGGATAAAAGCTCCACCTCAGGAAGTATTAGACTCATGCAATCTAATCTACAAAAAGTTTTCAACTCACACCAGTCGACTGACCATTGGCAAAAAGTCTACAAACAATAAATGCTGAAGAGGTTTTAGAGAACTGTGTACCCTCTAGCTGCTGGTGAGATGCAAAAGGGTTAAACGCTAATAATGAGAACAGAAAGGAGCTGCGTTGAAAAGGAAAAATTGAGGTACCATTCAATCCAGCAGACGCACCAATGGGCCTCTCACCTGAGAAGACCAGAATGAAGAAGACCCGGGCTGCAAAAGCTGCACTGCAGCCTTATTCACCATAGCCAAGACAGTGAAGCAACCAAAATGTCCATCAACAGATGAAAGGATAAAGAAGAAGTGGTCCATGTACACAATGAATACTAGCCATGGAAAACAATGAAACACTGCTCTTTGAGGCACCATGGATGATCTTGGAGATAATCACAGAACATGAGGTAAGTCGGAAAGCAAAAGTCCTATATCCTATGATATCACTTATAGGCGTTATCTAATAACTGACACAAATGAACATATTTCCACAGAGAAAGTCAATCACAGACTTATTAAAAAAAAACCTATGCTTATCTAAAAGGAAAGGTGGGGGGAATGGATAAATGAAGATTAGCGTTACCATATGTATACAAATACATATTATATACATATATCAAAAAGACCGACCATATAGCAAGGAAGGTTTACGGAACACTCTGTAATAATTTACAGGGGAAGAGGATCTCTACATAAATAGGTATATAGAATATGTAGATGAACCAGAGTGTGTACACCTTGGACAAGCAACATTCTAACCATTACCCCAATTGAAAAAATTAAAACAACGAACTAGGAGTAATGAGACATAAACTTATGGGGGGTTTTCCTGGCACATTCCATTCAAATTTACAACCTAGGCAAACGACTTCCAGAACGGCTCTGCTGCCCTAGTACCCAGATTTGGGAATGGAGAAATGCTGCATCCTTGTGGCCGTTTCCCACCACAGCAGCTTTAAACCCACTGCAAAAGGTCACTAAATATTCACCAATTGCAGGTCTGTAAATGACACCTGCCCTCCAAAAAATACTGAGGTCGAAAATCGACCAAAAAATTCTAGAGTGCAACCTTCCAAAAAGAAAATTTGAAGAGGTATATTATACTCACACTTTTGTTCTTTTTTCTTTTAACAGAAAAGAAAAAGGCGTGGAAAAATGATGAATTGTAGGAATTTTTACAGACATGTAAACCCAAATTACAAAAACCTATCAGCTCACACCAGTCAGAATGGCCATCAACAAAAATGCTGCAAACAAGAAATGCTGACGTGATTGTGGAGAAATGCGTACCCTCGATTCTAAGGGGGACGTGGTAAGAGCCACTAATGAAAGCACAATTGAGTTGCCTTGAAAAGGTAAACGTTGAGCTACCATACCAG
The DNA here is from genome assembly GCF_965194805.1 of Balaenoptera borealis. NCBI lineage: Eukaryota > Metazoa > Chordata > Mammalia > Artiodactyla > Balaenopteridae > Balaenoptera > Balaenoptera borealis. The sequence goes on along the minus strand of NW_028123237.1, from coordinate 196,138 downwards.
TCAATCAATCATAACCACTGCTGGGTCTATCACCTGAGAAAATGAAAATCACAAATCACAGGCTGGCAATCCTGCCCTCCAGCAATATTTACCATAGGCAACACTTGGAAGCAAGGAAAATGTCCATCAACAGAGGAATGCACCAAGAAGAAGTGGTCCATGTACACAATGGAATATTAGCCATGGAAAACACTGAAGCGCTGCTCTTTGAGGCACCACAGATGAGCCTGGAGATAATCACAAAACATGAAGTAGGTCGGAAAGCAAAAGACCTATAGCCTATATAATCACTTATGGCATTATCTAATAACTGACACAGATGAACATATTTCCAAAGAGAAAGACACTCACAGGCTTAGAAAACAAAACAAACTATGCTCATCTAAAAGGAAAGGAGGGGGGAAATTGAGAAATGAGGATTAGTGTTACTATACATATACAAATACATATTATATACATGTATCAAAAAGACCGAACATATAGCAAGGGAGGTCGATGGAACACTGTAATATTTTACATGGGAAGAGGATCTGTACATTAATAGACATACATAATGTACAAATGGACCAGATGGTGTACACCTAGGACAAACAATATTCTAAACTTTACCCAGATTAAAAAAATTTTAAAAACCAAGAAGAAGTAATGAGACATAAACTTATGGGGATTTCTCCTGGCAAATTCCATTCTAATTTATAACCTAGGACAATGACTTCCAGAAGGGCTCTGCTGCCCTAGTACCCAGATTGGGGAATGGAGAAAAGCTACCTCCTTGTGGACGTTTCCCACAACAGCAGCTTTGAACCCACTGCAAAAGGTCACTAAATTTTCACCAACTTGCAGTTCTGTAAATGACACCTGCCCTCCAAAAAATTTCTGGGGTGAAAAATCGACCAAAAAATTCAAAAGAGGGCAACCTTCGAAGAAGTCAATTTCAAGAGCTCTATTATACTTACGGTTTTTTCTTTTAAGAGAAAAGAAAAAGGCATAGGAATATGATGAATTTAAAAATTTTAATGTCATGCATACCCATATTACAAAAACCTATCAGCTCACAGCAATCAGAATGGCCATTAGGAAAAATGCTGCCAAAAATAAACGGTGAAGGGAGTGTGGAGAAATGCGTACCCTCGGTTGTAAGGGGGGGCATGTAAAGAGCCACTAATGAAAACACAACGTAGGTGCTTTGAAAAGGGAAACATTGAGCTACCAGTCAATCAATCACAACCACTGCTTGGCCTATCACCTGAGAAAATGAGAATCAAAAATCACAGGCTGGCAAACCTGTACGCCAGCAATATTTACCATAGCCAGCACTTGGAAGCAATGAAAATGTCCATCAACCGAGGAATGCACCAAGAAGAAGTGGTCCACGTACACAATGGGATATTACTCTAATAATAAATATAAATTAAATTAAAAACAAACAAAAGCAAGGAGTCATCAACATTTGTGGGTTTATCCGGGCACATTGCACTCTAATTTATAACCGAAGAACACCACTGGCCGGTAGGTCTGTTTCCCTAGTACCAGCATGGGGAACGTAGAAAGGCTGCCGCTCTCTGGCCATTACCTGCAAAAGCAGGTTTAAAGCCTGAGCTAATGGTCACTTCATATGAACAAGTACTTCAGGGCTGTAAATGAAACCTGCCCTCAAAATGTCTTGAGGGAGATAATGGCCAAAATATTTCAAATGGTGACACATACTTTAAGAAAACACTTTGAAGAAATAAGCTCTAATCACAGCTGGAAAAATTAAAAGGACATGTCTTAAAGCTCAATTTCAACACATTATGAGACACATGCAAATTCAACCACAAAGAGGTATCAGCTCACACCACTCAGAATAACCATCAGCAAAAACTACAAAGAATAAATGCTGAAGGTGCTAGGAAGAAATACATACCCTCCACTTTAAGTGGGACGTAACCTGGAAAGAGCCACTAAGGAGAACAGAATAGAGGTGCCTTTAAAAGGTAACCATTGAGCTACCATATGATCTAGCAGACCTATGCCTAGACCTATAAACGAAGAAGAGAGAATTGGAAGGACACAGGCACGCAAATCTACATTGCATAGTATTACAATAGCCAAGATATGGAAGTAACCAAAAAGTCCACCGACAGATGGGTGGTCAAAGAAGTACTGCTACCTGTACAGATGGAATAAGAGCTAGTGAAAAAATGAAACAATGCCATTTGCAGCACCATAGATGAGTCTAGAAGTAATCACGCAACTTGGAGTAAGTGAGAAAGCGAAAGACACATATCCTATCATATCACATATAGGTGTTACCTAAAAAATGATACAAACAAAGATATTTCCACAGAGAAACACTATCATAGATTCATTAAAAAAACTTATGGTTCACCAAATGGAAAGGTGTGAGGATTGGATACATTACCATATTGAGGTTAACAGAGAGATACAAACACATGTGAAATATATAATCACCAAAGACCTACGCAATACCAAGAGAAGTCTACTCAACATTGTGTCATTACCTACATGGGAAAAGGATCCGAAGAAGAATAGATATATGCATGTGTGTGAAAGAACCACATCTTGCACACCTAGAACAAACAAAACATTGTAATCAAGTTTGCTGTGATAAGAAATAAAAATTAAATTCAAAATACCAACAAGAAGTAATGAGACATAAACTTAAAGGGCTTTTTCCTCGCACATTCCATTCTAATTTACAACCTAGAACACCACTTCCAGTAAGGCTCTGTTGCCCTAGTAACCAGATTTGGTAAAGGAGAAATGCTGCCGCCTTGTGGCCGATTCCCGCAAGAGCAGCTTTTAACCCACAGCTAATGGTCACTTACCATTCACAAGGACTCAGGGCTGTAAAGGACACCTGCCCTCAAAATTGTGCTGAGGTAGGGAATGGATACAAAAAATTCAAAACAGGCCAAATTTTCAAGAAGATAGTATGAAGAGGTAAGTTTTACTCACTCTCTTTTTAAAGAAAGGAAAATGGATAAAAGCTCCACCTCAGGAAGTATTAGACTCATGCAATCTAATCTACAAAAAGTTTTCAACTCACACCAGTCGACTGACCATTGGCAAAAAGTCTACAAACAATAAATGCTGAAGAGGTTTTAGAGAACTGTGTACCCTCTAGCTGCTGGTGAGATGCAAAAGGGTTAAACGCTAATAATGAGAACAGAAAGGAGCTGCGTTGAAAAGGAAAAATTGAGGTACCATTCAATCCAGCAGACGCACCAATGGGCCTCTCACCTGAGAAGACCAGAATGAAGAAGACCCGGGCTGCAAAAGCTGCACTGCAGCCTTATTCACCATAGCCAAGACAGTGAAGCAACCAAAATGTCCATCAACAGATGAAAGGATAAAGAAGAAGTGGTCCATGTACACAATGAATACTAGCCATGGAAAACAATGAAACACTGCTCTTTGAGGCACCATAGATGATCTTGGAGATAATCACAGAACATGAGGTAAGTCGGAAAGCAAAAGTCCTATATCCTATGATATCACTTACAGGCGTTATCTAATAACTGACACAAATGAACATATTTCCACAGAGAAAGTCAATCACAGACTTATTAAAAAAAAACCTATGCTTATCTAAAAGGAAAGGTGGGGGGAATGGATAAATGAAGATTAGCGTTACCATATGTATACAAATACATATTATATACATATATCAAAAAGACCGACCATATAGCAAGGAAGGTTTACGGAACACTCTGTAATAATTTACAGGGGAAGAGGATCTCTACATAAATAGGTATATAGAATATGTAGATGAACCAGAGTGTGTACACCTTGGACAAGCAACATTCTAACCATTACCCCAATTGAAAAAATTAAAACAACGAACTAGGAGTAATGAGACATAAACTTATGGGGGGTTTTCCTGGCACATTCCATTCAAATTTACAACCTAGGCAAACGACTTCCAGAACGGCTCTGCTGCCCTAGTACCCAGATTTGGGAATGGAGAAATGCTGCATCCTTGTGGCCGTTTCCCACCACAGCAGCTTTAAACCCACTGCAAAAGGTCACTAAATATTCACCAATTGCAGGTCTGTAAATGACACCTGCCCTCCAAAAAATACTGAGGTCGAAAATCGACCAAAAAATTCTAGAGTGCAACCTTCCAAAAAGAAAATTTGAAGAGGTATATTATACTCACACTTTTGTTCTTTTTTCTTTTAACAGAAAAGAAAAAGGCGTGGAAAAATGATGAATTGTAGGAATTTTTACAGACATGTAAACCCAAATTACAAAAACCTATCAGCTCACACCAGTCAGAATGGCCATCAACAAAAATGCTGCAAACAAGAAATGCTGACGTGATTGTGGAGAAATGCGTACCCTCGATTCTAAGGGGGACGTGGTAAGAGCCACTAATGAAAGCACAATTGAGTTGCCTTGAAAAGGTAAACGTTGAGCTACCATACCAGTCAATCAATCATAACCACTGCTGGGTCTATCACCTGAGAAAATGAAAATCACAAATCACAGGCTGGCAATCCTGCCCTCCAGCAATATTTACCATAGGCAACACTTGGAAGCAAGGAAAATGTCCATCAACAGAGGAATGCACCAAGAAGAAGTGGTCCATGTACACAATGGAATATTAGCCATGGAAAACACTGAAGCGCTGCTCTTTGAGGCACCACAGATGAGCCTGGAGATAATCACAAAACATGAAGTAGGTCGGAAAGCAAAAGACCTATAGCCTATATAATCACTTATGGCATTATCTAATAACTGACACAGATGAACATATTTCCAAAGAGAAAGACACTCACAGGCTTAGAAAACAAAACAAACTATGCTCATCTAAAAGGAAAGGAGGGGGGAAATTGAGAAATGAGGATTAGTGTTACTATACATATACAAATACATATTATATACATGTATCAAAAAGACCGAACATATAGCAAGGGAGGTCGATGGAACACTGTAATATTTTACATGGGAAGAGGATCTGTACATTAATAGACATACATAATGTACAAATGGACCAGATGGTGTACACCTAGGACAAACAATATTCTAAACTTTACCCAGATTAAAAAAATTTTAAAAACCAAGAAGAAGTAATGAGACATAAACTTATGGGGATTTCTCCTGGCAAATTCCATTCTAATTTATAACCTAGGACAATGACTTCCAGAAGGGCTCTGCTGCCCTAGTACCCAGATTGGGGAATGGAGAAAAGCTACCTCCTTGTGGACGTTTCCCACAACAGCAGCTTTGAACCCACTGCAAAAGGTCACTAAATTTTCACCAACTTGCAGTTCTGTAAATGACACCTGCCCTCCAAAAAATTTCTGGGGTCAAATATCGACCAAAAAATTCAAAAGAGGGCAACCTTCGAAGAAGTCAATTTCAAGAGCTCTATTATACTTACGGTTTTTTCTTTTAAGAGAAAAGAAAAAGGCGTAGGAATATGATGAATTTAAAAATTTTAATGTCATGCATACCCATATTACAAAAACCTATCAGCTCACAGCAATCAGAATGGCCTTTAGGAAAAATGCTGCAAAATATAAACGGTGAAGGGTGTGTGGAGAAATGCGTACCCTCGTTTGTAAGGGGGGACATGTAAAGAGCCACTAATGCAAACACAATGTAGGTGCTTTGAAAAGGGAAACATTGAGCTACCAGTCAATCAATCACAACCACTGCTTGGCCTATCACCTGAGAAAATGAGAATCAAAAATCACAGGCTGGCAAACCTGTACGCCAGCAATATTTACCATAGCCAGCACTTGGAAGCAATGAAAATGTCCATCAACCGAGGAATGCACCAAGAAGAAGTGGTCCACGTACACAATGGAATATTACTCTAATAATAAATATAAATTAAATTAAAAACAAACAAAAGCAAGGAGACATCAACATTTGTGGGTTTATCCGGGCACATTGCAGTCTAATTTATAACCGAAGAACACCACTGGCCGGTAGGTCTGTTTCCCTAGTACCAGCATGGGGAACGTAGAAAGGCTGCCGCTCTCTGGCCATTACCTGCAAAAGCAGGTTTAAAGCCTGAGCTAATGGTCACTTCATATGAACAAGTACTGCAGGTCTGTAAATGAAATCTGCCCTCAAAATGTCTTGAGGGAGATAATGGCCAAAATATTTCAAATGGTGACACATACTTTAAGAAAACACTTTGAAGAAATAAGCTCTAATCACAGCTGGAAAAATTAAAAGGACATGTCTTAAAGCTCAATTTCAACACATTATGAGACACATGCAAATTCAACCACAAAGAGGTATCAGCTCACACCACTCAGAATAACCATCAGCAAAAACTACAAAGAATAAATGCTGAAGGTGCCGGGAAGAAATGCATACCCTCTACTTTAAGTGGGACGTAACCTGGAAAGAGCCACTAAGGAGAACAGAATAGAGGTGCCTTTAAAAGGTAACCATTGAGCTACCATATGATCCAGCAGACCTATTCCTGGGCCTATAAACTAAGAAGAGAGAATTGGAAGGACACAGGCACGCAAATCTACATTGCATAGTATTACAATAGCCAAGATATGGAAGTAACCAAAAAGTCCACCGACAGATGGGTGGACAAAGAAGAACTGCTACCTGTACAGATGGAATAGGAGCTAGTGAAAAAATGAAACAATGCCATTTGCAGCACCATAGATGAGTCTAGAAGTAATCACGCAACTTGGAGTAAGTGAGAAAGCGAAAGACACATATCCTATCATATCACATATAGGTGTTACCTAAAAAATGATACAAACAAAGATATTTCCACAGAGAAACACTATCATAGATTCATTAAAAAAACTTATGGTTCACCAAATGGAAAGGTGTGAGGATTGGATACATTACCATATTGAGGTTAACAGAGAGATACAAACACATGTGAAATATATAATCACCAAAGACCTACGCAATACCAAGAGAAGTCTACTCAACATTGTGTCATTACCTACATGGGAAAAGGATCCGAAGAAGAATAGATATATGCATGTGTGTGAAAGAACCACATCTTGCACACCTAGAACAAACAAAACATTGTAATCAAGTTTGCTGTGATAAGAAATAAAAATTAAGTTCAAAATACCAACAAGAAGTAATGAGACATAAACTTAAAGGGCTTTTTCCTCGCACATTCCATTCTAATTTACAACCTAGAACACCACTTCCAGTAAGGCTCTGTTGCCCTAGAAACCAGATTTGGTAAAGGAGAAATGCTGCCGCCTTGTGGCCGATTCCCGCAAGAGCAGCTTTTAACCCACAGCTAATGGTCACTTACCATTCACAAGGACTCAGGGCTGTAAAGGACACCTGCCCTCAAAATTGTGCTGAGGTAGGGAATGGATACAAAAAATTCAAAACAGGCCAAATTTTCAAGAAGATAGTATGAAGAGGTAAGTTTTACTCACTCTCTTTTTAAAGAAAGGAAAATGGATAAAAGCTCCACCTCAGGAAGAATTAGACTCATGCAATCTAATCTACAAAAAGTTTCAACTTACACCAGTCGACTGACCATTGGCAAAAAGTCTACAAACAATAAATGCTGAAGAGGTTTTAGAGAACTGTGTACCCTCTAGCTGCTGGTGAGATGCAAAAGGGTTAAACGCTAATAATGAGAACAGAAAGGAGCTGCGTTGAAAAGGAAAAATTGAGGTACCATTCAATCCAGCAGGCGCACCAATGGGCCTCTCACCTGAGAAGACCAGAATGAAGAAGACCCGGGCTGCAAAAGCTGCACTGCAGCCTTATTCACAATAGACAAGACAGTGAAGCAACCAAAATGTCCATCAACAGATGAAAGGATAAAGAAGAAGTGGTCCATGTACACAATGAATACTAGCCATGGAAAACAATGAAACACTGCTCTTTGAGGCACCATAGATGATCTTGGAGATAATCATAGAACATGAGGTAAGTCGGAAAGCAAAAGTCCTATATCCTATGATATCACTTATAGGCGTTATCTAATAACTGACACAAATGAACATATTTCCACAGAGAAAGTCAATCACAGACTTATTAAAAAAAAACTATGCTTATCTAAAAGGAAAGGTGGGGGGAATGGATAAATGAAGATTAGCGTTACCATATGTATACAAATACATATTATATACATATATCAAAAAGACCGACCATATAGCAAGGAAGGTTTACGGAACACTCTGTAATAATTTACAGGGGAAGAGGATCTCTACATAAATAGGTATATAGAATATGTAGATGAACCAGAGTGTGTACACCTTGGACAAGCAACATTCTAACCATTACCCCAATTGAAAAAATTAAAACAACGAACTAGGAGTAATGAGACATAAACTTATGGGGGGTTTTCCTGGCACATTCCATTCAAATTTACAACCTAGGCAAATGACTTCCAGAACGGCTCTGCTGCCCTAGTACCCAGATTTGGGAATGGAGAAATGCTGCATCCTTGTGGCCGTTTCCCACCACAGCAGCTTTAAACCCACTGCAAAAGGTCACTAAATATTCACCAATTGCAGGTCTGTAAATGACACCTGCCCTCCAAAAAATACTGAGGTCGAAAATCGACCAAAAAATTCTAGAGTGCAACCTTCCAAAAAGAAAATTTGAAGAGGTATATTATACTCACACTTTTGTTCTTTTTTCTTTTAACAGAAAAGAAAAAGGCGTGGAAAAATGATGAATTGTAGGAATTTTTACAGACATGTAAACCCAAATTACAAAAACCTATCAGCTCACACCAGTCAGAATGGCCATCAACAAAAATTCTGCAAACAAGAAATGCTGACGTGATTGTGGAGAAATGCGTACCCTCGATTCTAAGGGGGACGTGGTAAGAGCCACTAATGAAAGCACAATTGAGTTGCCTTGAAAAGGTAAACGTTGAGCTACCATACCAGTCAATCAATCATAACCACTGCTGGGTCTATCACCTGAGAAAATGAAAATCACAAATCACAGGCTGGCAATCCTGCCCTCCAGCAATATTTACCATAGGCAACACTTGGAAGCAAGGAAAATGTCCATCAACAGAGGAGTGCACCAAGAAGAAGTGGTCCATGTACACAATGGAATATTAGCCATGGAAAACACTGAAGCGCTGCTCTTTGAGGCACCACAGATGAGCCTGGAGATAATCACAAAACATGAAGTAGGTCGGAAAGCAAAAGACCTATAGCCTATATAATCACTTATGGCATTATCTAATAACTGACACAGATGAACATATTTCCAAAGAGAAAGACACTCACAGGCTTAGAAAACAAAACAAACTATGCTCATCTAAAAGGAAAGGAGGGGGGAAATTGAGAAATGAGGATTAGTGTTACTATACATATACAAATACATATTATATACATGTATCAAAAAGACCGAACATATAGCAAGGGAGGTCGATGGAACACTGTAATATTTTACATGGGAAGAGGATCTGTACATTAATAGACATACATAATGTACAAATGGACCAGATGGTGTACACCTAGGACAAACAATATTCTAAACTTTACCCAGATTAAAAAAATTTTAAAAACCAAGAAGAAGTAATGAGACATAAACTTATGGGGATTTCTCCTGGCAAATTCCATTCTAATTTATAACCTAGGACAATGACTTCCAGAAGGGCTCTGCTGCCCTAGTACCCAGATTGGGGAATGGAGAAAAGCTACCTCCTTGTGGACGTTTCCCACAACAGCAGCTTTGAACCCACTGCAAAAGGTCACTAAATTTTCACCAACTTGCAGTTCTGTAAATGACACCTGCCCTCCAAAAAATTTCTGGGGTGAAAAATCGACCAAAAAATTCAAAAGAGGGCAACCTTCGAAGAAGTCAATTTCAAGAGCTCTATTATACTTACGGTTTTTTCTTTTAAGAGAAAAGAAAAAGGCGTAGGAATATGATGAATTTAAAAATTTTAATGTCATGCATACCCATATTACAAAAACCTATCAGCTCACAGCAATCAGAATGGCCATTAGGAAAAATGCTGCCAAAAATAAACGGTGAAGGGAGTGTGGAAAAATGCGTACCCTCGGTTGTAAGGGGGGGCATGTAAAGAGCCACTAATGAAAACACAACGTAGGTGCTTTGAAAAGGGAAACATTGAGCTACCAGTCAATCAATCACAACCACTGCTTGGCCTATCACCTGAGAAAATGAGAATCAAAAATCACAGGCTGGCAAACCTGTACGCCAGCAATATTTACCATAGCCAGCACTTGGAAGCAATGAAAATGTCCATCAACCGAGGAATGCACCAAGAAGAAGTGGTCCACGTACACAATGGAATATTACTCTAATAATAAATATAAATTAAATTAAAAACAAACAAAAGCAAGGAGACATCAACATTTGTGGGTTTATCCGGGCACATTGCACTCTAATTTATAACCGAAGAACACCACTGGCCGGTAGGTCTGTTTCCCTAGTACCAGCATGGGGAACGTAGAAAGGCTGCCGCTCTCTGGCCATTACCTTCAAAAGCAGGTTTAAAGCCTGAGCTAATGGTCACTTCATATGAACAAGTACTTCAGGGCTGTAAATGAAACCTGCCCTCAAAATGTCTTGAGGGAGATAATGGCCAAAATATTTCAAATGGTGACACATACTTTAAGAAAACACTTTGAAGAAATAAGCTCTAATCACAGCTGGAAAAATTAAAAGGACATGTCTTAAAGCTCAATTTCAACACATTATGAGACACATGCAAATTCAACCACAAAGAGGTATCAGCTCACACCACTCAGAATAACCATCAGCAAAAACTACAAAGAATAAATGCTGAAGGTGCTAGGAAGAAATACATACCCTCCACTTTAAGTGGGACGTAACCTGGAAAGAGCCACTAAGGAGAACAGAATAGAGGTGCCTTTAAAAGGTAACCATTGAGCTACCATATGATCTAGCAGACCTATGCCTAGACCTATAAACGAAGAAGAGAGAATTGGAAGGACACAGGCACGCAAATCTACATTGCATAGTATTACAATAGCCAAGATATGGAAGTAACCAAAAAGTCCACCGACAGATGGGTGGTCAAAGAAGTACTGCTACCTGTACAGATGGAATAAGAGCTAGTGAAAAAATGAAACAATGCCATTTGCAGCACCATAGATGAGTCTAGAAGTAATCACGCAACTTGGAGTAAGTGAGAAAGCGAAAGACACATATCCTATCATATCACATATAGGTGTTACCTAAAAAATGATACAAACAAAGATATTTCCACAGAGAAACACTATCATAGATTCATTAAAAAAACTTATGGTTCACCAAATGGAAAGGTGTGAGGATTGGATACATTACCATATTGAGGTTAACAGAGAGATACAAACACATGTGAAATATATAATCACCAAAGACCTACGCAATACCAAGAGAAGTCTACTCAACATTGTGTCATTACCTACATGGGAAAAGGATCCGAAGAAGAATAGATATATGCATGTGTGTGAAAGAACCACATCTTGCACACCTAGAACAAACAAAACATTGTAATCAAGTTTGCTGTGATAAGAAATAAAAATTAAATTCAAAATACCAACAAGAAGTAATGAGACATAAACTTAAAGGGCTTTTTCCTCGCACATTCCATTCTAATTTACAACCTAGAACACCACTTCCAGTAAGGCTCTGTTGCCCTAGTAACCAGATTTGGTAAAGGAGAAATGCTGCCGCCTTGTGGCCGATTCCCGCAAGAGCAGCTTTTAACCCACAGCTAATGGTCACTTACCATTCACAAGGACTCAGGGCTGTAAAGGACACCTGCCCTCAAAATTGTGCTGAGGTAGGGAATGGATACAAAAAATTCAAAACAGGCCAAATTTTCAAGAAGATAGTATGAAGAGGTAAGTTTTACTCACTCTCTTTTTAAAGAAAGGAAAATGGATAAAAGCTCCACCTCAGGAAGTATTAGACTCATGCAATCTAATCTACAAAAAGTTTTCAACTCACACCAGTCGACTGACCATTGGCAAAAAGTCTACAAACAATAAATGCTGAAGAGGTTTTAGAGAACTGTGTACCCTCTAGCTGCTGGTGAGATGCAAAAGGGTTAAACGCTAATAATGAGAACAGAAAGGAGCTGCGTTGAAAAGGAAAAATTGAGGTACCATTCAATCCAGCAGACGCACCAATGGGCCTCTCACCTGAGAAGACCAGAATGAAGAAGACCCGGGCTGCAAAAGCTGCACTGCAGCCTTATTCACCATAGCCAAGACAGTGAAGCAACCAAAATGTCCATCAACAGATGAAAGGATAAAGAAGAAGTGGTCCATGTACACAATGAATACTAGCCATGGAAAACAATGAAACACTGCTCTTTGAGGCACCATAGATGATCTTGGAGATAATCACAGAACATGAGGTAAGTCGGAAAGCAAAAGTCCTATATCCTATGATATCACTTATAGGCGTTATCTAATAACTGACACAAATGAACATATTTCCACAGAGAAAGTCAATCACAGACTTATTAAAAAAAAAACCTATGCTTATCTAAAAGGAAAGGTGGGGGGAATGGATAAATGAAGATTAGCGTTACCATATGTATACAAATACATATTATATACATATATCAAAAAGACCGACCATATAGCAAGGAAGGTTTACGGAACACTCTGTAATAATTTACAGGGGAAGAGGATCTCTACATAAATAGGTATATAGAATATGTAGATGAACCAGAGTGTGTACACCTTGGACAAGCAACATTCTAACCATTACCCCAATTGAAAAAATTAAAACAACGAACTAGGAGTAATGAGACATAAACTTATGGGGGGTTTTCCTGGCACATTCCATTCAAATTTACAACCTAGGCAAACGACTTCCAGAACGGCTCTGCTGCCCTAGTACCCAGATTTGGGAATGGAGAAATGCTGCATCCTTGTGGCCGTTTCCCACCACAGCAGCTTTAAACCCACTGCAAAAGGTCACTAAATATTCACCAATTGCAGGTCTGTAAATGACACCTGCCCTCCAAAAAATACTGAGGTCGAAAATCGACCAAAAAATTCTAGAGTGCAACCTTCCAAAAAGAAAATTTGAAGAGGTATATTATACTCACACTTTTGTTCTTTTTTCTTTTAACAGAAAAGAAAAAGGCGTGGAAAAATGATGAATTGTAGGAATTTTTACAGACATGTAAACCCAAATTACAAACACCTATCAGCTCACACCAGTCAGAATGGCCATCAACAAAAATGCTGCAAACAAGAAATGCTGACCTGATTGTGGAGAAGTGCGTACCCTCGATTCTAAGGGGGACGTGGTAAGAGCCACTAATGAAAGCACAATTGAGGTGCCTTGAAAAGGTAAACGTTGAGCTACCATACCAGTCAATCAATCATAACCACTGCTGGGTCTATCACCTGAGAAAATGAAAATCACAAATCACAGGCTGGCAATCCTGCCCTCCAGCAATATTTACCATAGGCAACACTTGGAAGCAAGGAAAATGTCCATCAACAGAGGAATGCACCAAGAAGAAGTGGTCCATGTACACAATGGAATATTAGCCATGGAAAACACTGAAGCGCTGCTCTTTGAGGCACCACAGATGAGCCTGGAGATAATCACAAAACATGAAGTAGGTCGGAAAGCAAAAGACCTATAGCCTATATAATCACTTATGGCATTATCTAATAACTGACACAGATGAACATATTTCCAAAGAGAAAGACACTCACAGGCTTAGAAAACAAAACAAACTATGCTCATCTAAAAGGAAAGGAGGGGGGAAATTGAGAAATGAGGATTAGTGTTACTATACATATACAAATACATATTATATACATGTATCAAAAAGACCGAACATATAGCAAGGGAGGTCGATGGAACACTGTAATATTTTACATGGGAAGAGGATCTGTACATTAATAGACATACATAATGTACAAATGGACCAGATGGTGTACACCTAGGACAAACAATATTCTAAACTTTACCCAGATTAAAAAAATTTTAAAAACCAAGAAGAAGTAATGAGACATAAACTTATGGGGATTTCTCCTGGCAAATTCCATTCTAATTTATAACCTAGGACAATGACTTCCAGAAAGGCTCTGCTGCCCTAGTACCCAGATTGGGGAATGGAGAAAAGCTACCTCCTTGTGGACGTTTCCCACAACAGCAGCTTTGAACCCACTGCAAAAGGTCACTAAATTTTCACCAACTTGCAGTTCTGTCAATGACACCTGCCATCCAAAAAATTTCTGGGGTCAAAAATCGACCAAAAAATTCAAAAGAGGGCAACCTTCGAAGAAGTCAATTTCAAGAGCTCTATTGTACTTACGGTTTTTTCTTTTAAGAGAAAAGGAAAAGGCGTAGGAATATGATGAATTTTAAAAATTTTAATGTCATGCATACCCATATTACAAAAACCTATCAGCTCACAGCAATCAGAATGGCCTTTAGGAAAAATGCTGCAAAATATAAACGGTGAAGGGAGTGTGGAGAAATGCGTACCCTCGTTTGTAAGGGGGGACATGTAAAGAGCCACTAATGCAAACACAATGTAGGTGCTTTGAAAAGGGAAACATTGAGCTACCAGTCAATCAATCACAACCACTGCTTGGCCTATCACCTGAGAAAATGAGAATCAAAAATCACAGGCTGGCAAACCTGTACACCAGCAATATTTACCATAGCCAGCACTTGGAAGCAATGAAAATGTCCATCAACCGAGGAATGCACCAAGAAGAAGTGGTCCACGTACACAATGGAATATTACTCTAATAATAAATATAAATTAAATTAAAAACAAACAAAAGCAAGGAGTCATCAACATTTGTGGGTTTATCCGGGCACATTGCAGTCTAATTTATAACCGAAGAACACCACTGGCCGGTAGGTCTGTTTCCCTAGTACCAGCATGGGGAACGTAGAAAGGCTGCCGCTCTCTGGCCATTACCTGCAAAAGCAGGTTTAAAGCCTGAGCTAATGGTCACTTCATATGAACAAGTACTGCAGGTCTGTAAATGAAATCTGCCCTCAAAATGTCTTGAGGGAGATAATGGCCAAAATATTTCAAATGGTGACACATACTTTAAGAAAACACTTTGAAGAAATAAGCTCTAATCACAGCTGGAAAAATTAAAAGGACATGTCTTAAAGCTCAATTTCAACACATTATGAGACACATGCAAATTCAACCACAAAGAGGTATCAGCTCACACCACTCAGAATAACCATCAGCAAAAACTACAAAGAATAAATGCTGAAGGTGCCGGGAAGAAATGCATACCCTCTACTTTAAGTGGGACGTAACCTGGAAAGAGCCACTAAGGAGAACAGAATAGAGGTGCCTTTAAAAGGTAACCATTGAGCTACCATATGATCCAGCAGACCTATTCCTGGGCCTATAAACTAAGAAGAGAGAATTGGAAGGACACAGGCACGCAAATCTACATTGCATAGTATTACAATAGCCAAGATATGGAAGTAACCAAAAAGTCCACCGACAGATGGGTGGACAAAGAAGAACTGCTACCTGTACAGATGGAATAGGAGCTAGTGAAAAAATGAAACAATGCCATTTGCAGCACCATAGATGAGTCTAGAAGTAATCACGCAACTTGGAGTAAGTGAGAAAGCGAAAGACACATATCCTATCATATCACATATAGGTGTTACCTAAAAAATGATACAAACAAAGATATTTCCACAGAGAAACACTATCATAGATTCATTAAAAAAACTTATGGTTCACCAAATGGAAAGGTGTGAGGATTGGATACATTACCATATTGAGGTTAACAGAGAGATACAAACACATGTGAAATATATAATCACCAAAGACCTACGCAATACCAAGAGAAGTCTACTCAACATTGTGTCATTACCTACATGGGAAAAGGATCCGAAGAAGAATAGATATATGCATGTGTGTGAAAGAACCACATCTTGCACACCTAGAACAAACAAAACATTGTAATCAAGTTTGCTGTGATAAGAAATAAAAATTAAATTCAAAATACCAACAAGAAGTAATGAGACATAAACTTAAAGGGCTTTTTCCTCGCACATTCCATTCTAATTTACCACCTAGAACACCACTTCCAGTAAGGCTCTGTTGCCCTAGTAACCAGATTTGGTAAAGGAGAAATGCTGCCGCCTTGTGGCCGATTCCCGCAAGAGCAGCTTTTAACCCACAGCTAATGGTCACTTACCATTCACAAGGACTCAGGGCTGTAAAGGACACCTGCCCTCAAAATTGTGCTGAGGTAGGGAATGGATACAAAAAATTCAAAACAGGCCAAATTTTCAAGAAGATAGTATGAAGAGGTAAGTTTTACTCACTCTCTTTTTAAAGAAAGGAAAATGGATAAAAGCTCCACCTCAGGAAGTATTAGACTCATGCAATCTAATCTACAAAAAGTTTTCAACTCACACCAGTCGACTGACCATTGGCAAAAAGTCTACAAACAATAAATGCTGAAGAGGTTTTAGAGAACTGTGTACCCTCTAGCTGCTGGTGAGATGCAAAAGGGTTAAACGCTAATAATGAGAACAGAAAGGAGCTGCGTTGAAAAGGAAAAATTGAGGTACCATTCAATCCAGCAGACGCACCAATGGGCCTCTCACCTGAGAAGACCAGAATGAAGAAGACCCGGGCTGCAAAAGCTGCACTGCAGCCTTATTCACCATAGCCAAGACAGTGAAGCAACCAAAATGTCCATCAACAGATGAAAGGATAAAGAAGAAGTGGTCCATGTACACAATGAATACTAGCCATGGAAAACAATGAAACACTGCTCTTTGAGGCACCATAGATGATCTTGGAGATAATCACAGAACATGAGGTAAGTCGGAAAGCAAAAGTCCTATATCCTATGATATCACTTATAGGCGTTATCTAATAACTGACACAAATGAACATATTTCCACAGAGAAAGTCAATCACAGACTTATTAAAAAAAAACCTATGCTTATCTAAAAGGAAAGGTGGGGGGAATGGATAAATGAAGATTAGCGTTACCATATGTATACAAATACATATTATATACATATATCAAAAAGACCGACCATATAGCAAGGAAGGTTTACGGAACACTCTGTAATAATTTACAGGGGAAGAGGATCTCTACATAAATAGGTATATAGAATATGTAGATGAACCAGAGTGTGTACACCTTGGACAAGCAACATTCTAACCATTACCCCAATTGAAAAAATTAAAACAACGAACTAGGAGTAATGAGACATAAACTTATGGGGGGTTTTCCTGGCACATTCCATTCAAATTTACAACCTAGGCAAACGACTTCCAGAACGGCTCTGCTGCCCTAGTACCCAGATTTGGGAATGGAGAAATGCTGCATCCTTGTGGCCGTTTCCCACCACAGCAGCTTTAAACCCACTGCAAAAGGTCACTAAATATTCACCAATTGCAGGTCTGTAAATGACACCTGCCCTCCAAAAAATACTGAGGTCGAAAATCGACCAAAAAATTCTAGAGTGCAACCTTCCAAAAAGAAAATTTGAAGAGGTATATTATACTCACACTTTTGTTCTTTTTTCTTTTAACAGAAAAGAAAAAGGCGTGGAAAAATGATGAATTGTAGGAATTTTTACAGACATGTAAACCCAAATTACAAAAACCTATCAGCTCACACCAGTCAGAATGGCCATCAACAAAAATGCTGCAAACAAGAAATGCTGACGTGATTGTGGAGAAATGCGTACCCTCGATTCTAAGGGGGACGTGGTAAGAGCCACTAATGAAAGCACAATTGAGTTGCCTTGAAAAGGTAAACGTTGAGCTACCATACCAGTCAATCAATCATAACCACTGCTGGGTCTATCACCTGAGAAAATGAAAATCACAAATCACAGGCTGGCAATCCTGCCCTCCAGCAATATTTACCATAGGCAACACTTGGAAGCAAGGAAAATGTCCATCAACAGAGGAATGCACCAAGAAGAAGTGGTCCATGTACACAATGGAATATTAGCCATGGAAAACACTGAAGCGCTGCTCTTTGAGGCACCACAGATGAGCCTGGAGATAATCACAAAACATGAAGTAGGTCGGAAAGCAAAAGACCTATAGCCTATATAATCACTTATGGCATTATCTAATAACTGACACAGATGAACATATTTCCAAAGAGAAAGACACTCACAGGCTTAGAAAACAAAACAAACTATGCTCATCTAAAAGGAAAGGAGGGGGGAAATTGAGAAATGAGGATTAGTGTTACTATACATATACAAATACATATTATATACATGTATCAAAAAGACCGAACATATAGCAAGGGAGGTCGATGGAACACTGTAATATTTTACATGGGAAGAGGATCTGTACATTAATAGACATACATAATGTACAAATGGACCAGATGGTGTACACCTAGGACAAACAATATTCTAAACTTTACCCAGATTAAAAAAATTTTAAAAACCAAGAAGAAGTAATGAGACATAAACTTATGGGGATTTCTCCTGGCAAATTCCATTCTAATTTATAACCTAGGACAATGACTTCCAGAAGGGCTCTGCTGCCCTAGTACCCAGATTGGGGAATGGAGAAAAGCTACCTCCTTGTGGACGTTTCCCACAACAGCAGCTTTGAACCCACTGCAAAAGGTCACTAAATTTTCACCAACTTGCAGTTCTGTAAATGACACCTGCCCTCCAAAAAATTTCTGGGGTGAAAAATCGACCAAAAAATTCAAAAGAGGGCAACCTTCGAAGAAGTCAATTTCAAGAGCTCTATTATACTTACGGTTTTTTCTTTTAAGAGAAAAGAAAAAGGCGTAGGAATATGATGAATTTAAAAATTTTAATGTCATGCATACCCATATTACAAAAACCTATCAGCTCACAGCAATCAGAATGGCCATTAGGAAAAATGCTGCCAAAAATAAACGGTGAAGGGAGTGTGGAAAAATGCGTACCCTCGGTTGTAAGGGGGGGCATGTAAAGAGCCACTAATGAAAACACAACGTAGGTGCTTTGAAAAGGGAAACATTGAGCTACCAGTCAATCAATCACAACCACTGCTTGGCCTATCACCTGAGAAAATGAGAATCAAAAATCACAGGCTGGCAAACCTGTACGCCAGCAATATTTACCATAGCCAGCACTTGGAAGCAATGAAAATGTCCATCAACCGAGGAATGCACCAAGAAGAAGTGGTCCACGTACACAATGGAATATTACTCTAATAATAAATATAAATTAAATTAAAAACAAACAAAAGCAAGGAGACATCAACATTTGTGGGTTTATCCGGGCACATTGCACTCTAATTTATAACCGAAGAACACCACTGGCCGGTAGGTCTGTTTCCCTAGTACCAGCATGGGGAACGTAGAAAGGCTGCCGCTCTCTGGCCATTACCTTCAAAAGCAGGTTTAAAGCCTGAGCTAATGGTCACTTCATATGAACAAGTACTTCAGGGCTGTAAATGAAACCTGCCCTCAAAATGTCTTGAGGGAGATAATGGCCAAAATATTTCAAATGGTGACACATACTTTAAGAAAACACTTTGAAGAAATAAGCTCTAATCACAGCTGGAAAAATTAAAAGGACATGTCTTAAAGCTCAATTTCAACACATTATGAGACACATGCAAATTCAACCACAAAGAGGTATCAGCTCACACCACTCAGAATAACCATCAGCAAAAACTACAAAGAATAAATGCTGAAGGTGCTAGGAAGAAATACATACCCTCCACTTTAAGTGGGACGTAACCTGGAAAGAGCCACTAAGGAGAACAGAATAGAGGTGCCTTTAAAAGGTAACCATTGAGCTACCATATGATCTAGCAGACCTATGCCTAGACCTATAAACGAAGAAGAGAGAATTGGAAGGACACAGGCACGCAAATCTACATTGCATAGTATTACAATAGCCAAGATATGGAAGTAACCAAAAAGTCCACCGACAGATGGGTGGTCAAAGAAGTACTGCTACCTGTACAGATGGAATAAGAGCTAGTGAAAAAATGAAACAATGCCATTTGCAGCACCATAGATGAGTCTAGAAGTAATCACGCAACTTGGAGTAAGTGAGAAAGCGAAAGACACATATCCTATCATATCACATATAGGTGTTACCTAAAAAATGATACAAACAAAGATATTTCCACAGAGAAACACTATCATAGATTCATTAAAAAAACTTATGGTTCACCAAATGGAAAGGTGTGAGGATTGGATACATTACCATATTGAGGTTAACAGAGAGATACAAACACATGTGAAATATATAATCACCAAAGACCTACGCAATACCAAGAGAAGTCTACTCAACATTGTGTCATTACCTACATGGGAAAAGGATCCGAAGAAGAATAGATATATGCATGTGTGTGAAAGAACCACATCTTGCACACCTAGAACAAACAAAACATTGTAATCAAGTTTGCTGTGATAAGAAATAAAAATTAAATTCAAAATACCAACAAGAAGTAATGAGACATAAACTTAAAGGGCTTTTTCCTCGCACATTCCATTCTAATTTACAACCTAGAACACCACTTCCAGTAAGGCTCTGTTGCCCTAGTAACCAGATTTGGTAAAGGAGAAATGCTGCCGCCTTGTGGCCGATTCCCGCAAGAGCAGCTTTTAACCCACAGCTAATGGTCACTTACCATTCACAAGGACTCAGGGCTGTAAAGGACACCTGCCCTCAAAATTGTGCTGAGGTAGGGAATGGATACAAAAAATTCAAAACAGGCCAAATTTTCAAGAAGATAGTATGAAGAGGTAAGTTTTACTCACTCTCTTTTTAAAGAAAGGAAAATGGATAAAAGCTCCACCTCAGGAAGTATTAGACTCATGCAATCTAATCTACAAAAAGTTTTCAACTCACACCAGTCGACTGACCATTGGCAAAAAGTCTACAAACAATAAATGCTGAAGAGGTTTTAGAGAACTGTGTACCCTCTAGCTGCTGGTGAGATGCAAAAGGGTTAAACGCTAATAATGAGAACAGAAAGGAGCTGCGTTGAAAAGGAAAAATTGAGGTACCATTCAATCCAGCAGACGCACCAATGGGCCTCTCACCTGAGAAGACCAGAATGAAGAAGACCCGGGCTGCAAAAGCTGCACTGCAGCCTTATTCACCATAGCCAAGACAGTGAAGCAACCAAAATGTCCATCAACAGATGAAAGGATAAAGAAGAAGTGGTCCATGTACACAATGAATACTAGCCATGGAAAACAATGAAACACTGCTCTTTGAGGCACCATAGATGATCTTGGAGATAATCACAGAACATGAGGTAAGTCGGAAAGCAAAAGTCCTATATCCTATGATATCACTTATAGGCGTTATCTAATAACTGACACAAATGAACATATTTCCACAGAGAAAGTCAATCACAGACTTATTAAAAAAAAAACCTATGCTTATCTAAAAGGAAAGGTGGGGGGAATGGATAAATGAAGATTAGCGTTACCATATGTATACAAATACATATTATATACATATATCAAAAAGACCGACCATATAGCAAGGAAGGTTTACGGAACACTCTGTAATAATTTACAGGGGAAGAGGATCTCTACATAAATAGGTATATAGAATATGTAGATGAACCAGAGTGTGTACACCTTGGACAAGCAACATTCTAACCATTACCCCAATTGAAAAAATTAAAACAACGAACTAGGAGTAATGAGACATAAACTTATGGGGGGGTTTCCTGGCACATTCCATTCAAATTTACAACCTAGGCAAACGACTTCCAGAACGGCTCTGCTGCCCTAGTACCCAGATTTGGGAATGGAGAAATGCTGCATCCTTGTGGCCGTTTCCCACCACAGCAGCTTTAAACCCACTGCAAAAGGTCACTAAATATTCACCAATTGCAGGTCTGTAAATGACACCTGCCCTCCAAAAAATACTGAGGTCGAAAATCGACCAAAAAATTCTAGAGTGCAACCTTCCAAAAAGAAAATTTGAAGAGGTATATTATACTCACACTTTTGTTCTTTTTTCTTTTAACAGAAAAGAAAAAGGCGTGGAAAAATGATGAATTGTAGGAATTTTTACAGACATGTAAACCCAAATTACAAACACCTATCAGCTCACACCAGTCAGAATGGCCATCAACAAAAATGCTGCAAACAAGAAATGCTGACGTGATTGTGGAGAAGTGCGTACCCTCGATTCTAAGGGGGACGTGGTAAGAGCCACTAATGAAAGCACAATTGAGGTGCCTTGAAAAGGTAAACGTTGAGCTACCATACCAGTCAATCAATCATAACCACTGCTGGGTCTATCACCTGAGAAAATGAAAATCACAAATCACAGGCTGGCAATCCTGCCCTCCAGCAATATTTACCATAGGCAACACTTGGAAGCAAGGAAAATGTCCATCAACAGAGGAATGCACCAAGAAGAAGTGGTCCATGTACACAATGGAATATTAGCCATGGAAAACACTGAAGCGCTGCTCTTTGAGGCACCACAGATGAGCCTGGAGATAATCACAAAACATGAAGTAGGTCGGAAAGCAAAAGACCTATAGCCTATATAATCACTTATGGCATTATCTAATAACTGACACAGATGAACATATTTCCAAAGAGAAAGACACTCACAGGCTTAGAAAACAAAACAAACTATGCTCATCTAAAAGGAAAGGAGGGGGGAAATTGAGAAATGAGGATTAGTGTTACTATACATATACAAATACATATTATATACATGTATCAAAAAGACCGAACATATAGCAAGGGAGGTCGATGGAACACTGTAATATTTTACATGGGAAGAGGATCTGTACATTAATAGACATACATAATGTACAAATGGACCAGATGGTGTACACCTAGGACAAACAATATTCTAAACTTTACCCAGATTAAAAAAATTTTAAAAACCAAGAAGAAGTAATGAGACATAAACTTATGGGGATTTCTCCTGGCAAATTCCATTCTAATTTATAACCTAGGACAATGACTTCCAGAAAGGCTCTGCTGCCCTAGTACCCAGATTGGGGAATGGAGAAAAGCTACCTCCTTGTGGACGTTTCCCACAACAGCAGCTTTGAACCCACTGCAAAAGGTCACTAAATTTTCACCAACTTGCAGTTCTGTCAATGACACCTGCCATCCAAAAAATTTCTGGGGTCAAAAATCGACCAAAAAATTCAAAAGAGGGCAACCTTCGAAGAAGTCAATTTCAAGAGCTCTATTGTACTTACGGTTTTTTCTTTTAAGAGAAAAGGAAAAGGCGTAGGAATATGATGAATTTTAAAAATTTTAATGTCATGCATACCCATATTACAAAAACCTATCAGCTCACAGCAATCAGAATGGCCTTTAGGAAAAATGCTGCAAAATATAAACGGTGAAGGGAGTGTGGAGAAATGCGTACCCTCGTTTGTAAGGGGGGACATGTAAAGAGCCACTAATGCAAACACAATGTAGGTGCTTTGAAAAGGGAAACATTGAGCTACCAGTCAATCAATCACAACCACTGCTTGGCCTATCACCTGAGAAAATGAGAATCAAAAATCACAGGCTGGCAAACCTGTACACCAGCAATATTTACCATAGCCAGCACTTGGAAGCAATGAAAATGTCCATCAACCGAGGAATGCACCAAGAAGAAGTGGTCCACGTACACAATGGAATATTACTCTAATAATAAATATAAATTAAATTAAAAACAAACAAAAGCAAGGAGTCATCAACATTTGTGGGTTTATCCGGGCACATTGCAGTCTAATTTATAACCGAAGAACACCACTGGCCGGTAGGTCTGTTTCCCTAGTACCAGCATGGGGAACGTAGAAAGGCTGCCGCTCTCTGGCCATTACCTGCAAAAGCAGGTTTAAAGCCTGAGCTAATGGTCACTTCATATGAACAAGTACTGCAGGTCTGTAAATGAAATCTGCCCTCAAAATGTCTTGAGGGAGATAATGGCCAAAATATTTCAAATGGTGACACATACTTTAAGAAAACACTTTGAAGAAATAAGCTCTAATCACAGCTGGAAAAATTAAAAGGACATGTCTTAAAGCTCAATTTCAACACATTATGAGACACATGCAAATTCAACCACAAAGAGGTATCAGCTCACACCACTCAGAATAACCATCAGCAAAAACTACAAAGAATAAATGCTGAAGGTGCCGGGAAGAAATGCATACCCTCTACTTTAAGTGGGACGTAACCTGGAAAGAGCCACTAAGGAGAACAGAATAGAGGTGCCTTTAAAAGGTAACCATTGAGCTACCATATGATCCAGCAGACCTATTCCTGGGCCTATAAACTAAGAAGAGAGAATTGGAAGGACACAGGCACACACATCTACATTGCATAGTATTACAATAGCCAAGATATGGAAGTAACCAAAAAGTCCACCGACAGATGGGTGGACAAAGAAGAACTGCTACCTGTACAGATGGAATAGGAGCTAGTGAAAAAATGAAACAATGCCATTTGCAGCACCATAGATGAGTCTAGAAGTAATCACGCAACTTGGAGTAAGTGAGAAAGCGAAAGACACATATCCTATCATATCACATATAGGTGTTACCTAAAAAATGATACAAACAAAGATATTTCCACAGAGAAACACTATCATAGATTCATTAAAAAAACTTATGGTTCACCAAATGGAAAGGTGTGAGGATTGGATACATTACCATATTGAGGTTAACAGAGAGATACAAACACATGTGAAATATATAATCACCAAAGACCTACGCAATACCAAGAGAAGTCTACTCAACATTGTGTCATTACCTACATGGGAAAAGGATCCGAAGAAGAATAGATATATGCATGTGTGTGAAAGAACCACATCTTGCACACCTAGAACAAACAAAACATTGTAATCAAGTTTGCTGTGATAAGAAATAAAAATTAAGTTCAAAATACCAACAAGAAGTAATGAGACATAAACTTAAAGGGCTTTTTCCTCGCACATTCCATTCTAATTTACCACCTAGAACACCACTTCCAGTAAGGCTCTGTTGCCCTAGAAACCAGATTTGGTAAAGGAGAAATGCTGCCGCCTTGTGGCCGATTCCCGCAAGAGCAGCTTTTAACCCACAGCTAATGGTCACTTACCATTCACAAGGACTCAGGGCTGTAAAGGACACCTGCCCTCAAAATTGTGCTGAGGTAGGGAATGGATACAAAAAATTCAAAACAGGCCAAATTTTCAAGAAGATAGTATGAAGAGGTAAGTTTTACTCACTCTCTTTTTAAAGAAAGGAAAATGGATAAAAGCTCCACCTCAGGAAGTATTAGACTCATGCAATCTAATCTACAAAAAGTTTTCAACTCACACCAGTCGACTGACCATTGGCAAAAAGTCTACAAACAATAAATGCTGAAGAGGTTTTAGAGAACTGTGTACCCTCTAGCTGCTGGTGAGATGCAAAAGGGTTAAACGCTAATAATGAGAACAGAAAGGAGTTGCGTTGAAAAGGAAAAATTGAGGTACCATTCAATCCAGCAGGCGCACCAATGGGCCTCTCACCTGAGAAGACCAGAATGAAGAAGACCCGGGCTGCAAAAGCTGCACTGCAGCCTTATTCACAATAGACAAGACAGTGAAGCAACCAAAATGTCCATCAACAGATGAAAGGATAAAGAAGAAGTGGTCCATGTACACAATGAATACTAGCCATGGAAAACAATGAAACACTGCTCTTTGAGGCACCATAGATGATCTTGGAGATAATCATAGAACATGAGGTAAGTCGGAAAGCAAAAGTCCTATATCCTATGATATCACTTATAGGCGTTATCTAATAACTGACACAAATGAACATATTTCCACAGAGAAAGTCAATCACAGACTTATTAAAAAAAAACCTATGCTTATCTAAAAGGAAAGGTGGGGGGAATGGATAAATGAAGATTAGCGTTACCATATGTATACAAATACATATTATATACATATATCAAAAAGACCGACCATATAGCAAGGAAGGTTTACGGAACACTCTGTAATAATTTACAGGGGAAGAGGATCTCTACATAAATAGGTATATAGAATATGTAGATGAACCAGAGTGTGTACACCTTGGACAAGCAACATTCTAACCATTACCCCAATTGAAGAAATTAAAACAACGAACTAGGAGTAATGAGACATAAACTTATGGGGGGGTTTCCTGGCACATTCCATTCAAATTTACAACCTAGGCAAACGACTTCCAGAACGGCTCTGCTGCCCTAGTACCCAGATTTGGGAATGGAGAAATGCTGCATCCTTGTGGCCGTTTCCCACCACAGCAGCTTTAAACCCACTGCAAAAGGTCACTAAATATTCACCAATTGCAGGTCTGTAAATGACACCTGCCCTCCAAAAAATACTGAGGTCGAAAATCGACCAAAAAATTCTAGAGTGCAACCTTCCAAAAAGAAAATTTGAAGAGGTATATTATACTCACACTTTTGTTCTTTTTTCTTTTAACAGAAAAGAAAAAGGCGTGGAAAAATGATGAATTGTAGGAATTTTTACAGACATGTAAACCCAAATTACAAACACCTATCAGCTCACACCAGTCAGAATGGCCATCAACAAAAATGCTGCAAACAAGAAATGCTGACGTGATTGTGGAGAAGTGCGTACCCTCGATTCTAAGGGGGACGTGGTAAGAGCCACTAATGAAAGCACAATTGAGGTGCCTTGAAAAGGTAAACGTTGAGCTACCATACCAGTCAATCAATCATAACCACTGCTGGGTCTATCACCTGAGAAAATGAAAATCACAAATCACAGGCTGGCAATCCTGCCCTCCAGCAATATTTACCATAGGCAACACTTGGAAGCAAGGAAAATGTCCATCAACAGAGGAGTGCACCAAGAAGAAGTGGTCCATGTACACAATGGAATATTAGCCATGGAAAACACTGAAGCGCTGCTCTTTGAGGCACCACAGATGAGCCTGGAGATAATCACAAAACATGAAGTAGGTCGGAAAGCAAAAGACCTATAGCCTATATAATCACTTATGGCATTATCTAATAACTGACACAGATGAACATATTTCCAAAGAGAAAGACACTCACAGGCTTAGAAAACAAAACAAACTATGCTCATCTAAAAGGAAAGGAGGGGGGAAATTGAGAAATGAGGATTAGTGTTACTATACATATACAAATACATATTATATACATGTATCAAAAAGACCGAACATATAGCAAGGGAGGTCGATGGAACACTGTAATATTTTACATGGGAAGAGGATCTGTACATTAATAGACATACATAATGTACAAATGGACCAGATGGTGTACACCTAGGACAAACAATATTCTAAACTTTACCCAGATTAAAAAAATTTTAAAAACCAAGAAGAAGTAATGAGACATAAACTTATGGGGATTTCTCCTGGCAAATTCCATTCTAATTTATAACCTAGGACAATGACTTCCAGAAAGGCTCTGCTGCCCTAGTACCCAGATTGGGGAATGGAGAAAAGCTACCTCCTTGTGGACGTTTCCCACAACAGCAGCTTTGAACCCACTGCAAAAGGTCACTAAATTTTCACCAACTTGCAGTTCTGTCAATGACACCTGCCCTCCAAAAAATTTCTGGGGTCAAATATCGACCAAAAAATTCAAAAGAGGGCAACCTTCGAAGAAGTCAATTTCAAGAGCTCTATTATACTTACGGTTTTTTCTTTTAAGAGAAAAGAAAAAGGCGTAGGAATATGATGAATTTAAAAATTTTAATGTCATGCATACCCATATTACAAAAACCTATCAGCTCACAGCAATCAGAATGGCCTTTAGGAAAAATGCTGCAAAATATAAACGGTGAAGGGTGTGTGGAGAAATGCGTACCCTCGTTTGTAAGGGGGGACATGTAAAGAGCCACTAATGCAAACACAATGTAGGTGCTTTGAAAAGGGAAACATTGAGCTACCAGTCAATCAATCACAACCACTGCTTGGCCTATCACCTGAGAAAATGAGAATCAAAAATCACAGGCTGGCAAACCTGTACGCCAGCAATATTTACCATAGCCAGCACTTGGAAGCAATGAAAATGTCCATCAACCGAGGAATGCACCAAGAAGAAGTGGTCCACGTACACAATGGAATATTACTCTAATAATAAATATAAATTAAATTAAAAACAAACAAAAGCAAGGAGACATCAACATTTGTGGGTTTATCCGGGCACATTGCAGTCTAATTTATAACCGAAGAACACCACTGGCCGGTAGGTCTGTTTCCCTAGTACCAGCATGGGGAACGTAGAAAGGCTGCCGCTCTCTGGCCATTACCTGCAAAAGCAGGTTTAAAGCCTGAGCTAATGGTCACTTCATATGAACAAGTACTGCAGGTCTGTAAATGAAATCTGCCCTCAAAATGTCTTGAGGGAGATAATGGCCAAAATATTTCAAATGGTGACACATACTTTAAGAAAACACTTTGAAGAAATAAGCTCTAATCACAGCTGGAAAAATAAAAAGGACATGTCTTAAAGCTCAATTTCAACACATTATGAGACACATGCAAATTCAACCACAAAGAGGTATCAGCTCACACCACTCAGAATAACCATCAGCAAAAACTACAAAGAATAAATGCTGAAGGTGCCGGGAAGAAATGCATACCCTCTACTTTAAGTGGGACGTAACCTGGAAAGAGCCACTAAGGAGAACAGAATAGAGGTGCCTTTAAAAGGTAACCATTGAGCTACCATATGATCCAGCAGACCTATTCCTGGGCCTATAAACTAAGAAGAGAGAATTGGAAGGACACAGGCACGCAAATCTACATTGCATAGTATTACAATAGCCAAGATATGGAAGTAACCAAAAAGTCCACCGACAGATGGGTGGACAAAGAAGAACTGCTACCTGTACAGATGGAATAGGAGCTAGTGAAAAAATGAAACAATGCCATTTGCAGCACCATAGATGAGTCTAGAAGTAATCACGCAACTTGGAGTAAGTGAGAAAGCGAAAGACACATATCCTATCATATCACATATAGGTGTTACCTAAAAAATGATACAAACAAAGATATTTCCACAGAGAAACACTATCATAGATTCATTAAAAAAACTTATGGTTCACCAAATGGAAAGGTGTGAGGATTGGATACATTACCATATTGAGGTTAACAGAGAGATACAAACACATGTGAAATATATAATCACCAAAGACCTACGCAATACCAAGAGAAGTCTACTCAACATTGTGTCATTACCTACATGGGAAAAGGATCCGAAGAAGAATAGATATATGCATGTGTGTGAAAGAACCACATCTTGCACACCTAGAACAAACAAAACATTGTAATCAAGTTTGCTGTGATAAGAAATAAAAATTAAGTTCAAAATACCAACAAGAAGTAATGAGACATAAACTTAAAGGGCTTTTTCCTCGCACATTCCATTCTAATTTACAACCTAGAACACCACTTCCAGTAAGGCTCTGTTGCCCTAGAAACCAGATTTGGTAAAGGAGAAATGCTGCCGCCTTGTGGCCGATTCCCGCAAGAGCAGCTTTTAACCCACAGCTAATGGTCACTTACCATTCACAAGGACTCAGGGCTGTAAAGGACACCTGCCCTCAAAATTGTGCTGAGGTAGGGAATGGATACAAAAAATTCAAAACAGGCCAAATTTTCAAGAAGATAGTATGAAGAGGTAAGTTTTACTCACTCTCTTTTTAAAGAAAGGAAAATGGATAAAAGCTCCACCTCAGGAAGAATTAGACTCATGCAATCTAATCTACAAAAAGTTTCAACTTACACCAGTCGACTGACCATTGGCAAAAAGTCTACAAACAATAAATGCTGAAGAGGTTTTAGAGAACTGTGTACCCTCTAGCTGCTGGTGAGATGCAAAAGGGTTAAACGCTAATAATGAGAACAGAAAGG
Organism: Balaenoptera borealis; assembly: GCF_965194805.1. NCBI lineage: Eukaryota > Metazoa > Chordata > Mammalia > Artiodactyla > Balaenopteridae > Balaenoptera > Balaenoptera borealis. The sequence continues at coordinate 166,341 of NW_028123237.1, read as the reverse complement.
AGCTGCGTTGAAAAGGAAAAATTGAGGTACCATTCAATCCAGCAGGCGCACCAATGGGCCTCTCACCTGAGAAGACCAGAATGAAGAAGACCCGGGCTGCAAAAGCTGCACTGCAGCCTTATTCACAATAGACAAGACAGTGAAGCAACCAAAATGTCCATCAACAGATGAAAGGATAAAGAAGAAGTGGTCCATGTACACAATGAATACTAGCCATGGAAAACAATGAAACACTGCTCTTTGAGGCACCATAGATGATCTTGGAGATAATCATAGAACATGAGGTAAGTCGGAAAGCAAAAGTCCTATATCCTATGATATCACTTATAGGCGTTATCTAATAACTGACACAAATGAACATATTTCCACAGAGAAAGTCAATCACAGACTTATTAAAAAAAAACTATGCTTATCTAAAAGGAAAGGTGGGGGGAATGGATAAATGAAGATTAGCGTTACCATATGTATACAAATACATATTATATACATATATCAAAAAGACCGACCATATAGCAAGGAAGGTTTACGGAACACTCTGTAATAATTTACAGGGGAAGAGGATCTCTACATAAATAGGTATATAGAATATGTAGATGAACCAGAGTGTGTACACCTTGGACAAGCAACATTCTAACCATTACCCCAATTGAAAAAATTAAAACAACGAACTAGGAGTAATGAGACATAAACTTATGGGGGGTTTTCCTGGCACATTCCATTCAAATTTACAACCTAGGCAAATGACTTCCAGAACGGCTCTGCTGCCCTAGTACCCAGATTTGGGAATGGAGAAATGCTGCATCCTTGTGGCCGTTTCCCACCACAGCAGCTTTAAACCCACTGCAAAAGGTCACTAAATATTCACCAATTGCAGGTCTGTAAATGACACCTGCCCTCCAAAAAATACTGAGGTCGAAAATCGACCAAAAAATTCTAGAGTGCAACCTTCCAAAAAGAAAATTTGAAGAGGTATATTATACTCACACTTTTGTTCTTTTTTCTTTTAACAGAAAAGAAAAAGGCGTGGAAAAATGATGAATTGTAGGAATTTTTACAGACATGTAAACCCAAATTACAAAAACCTATCAGCTCACACCAGTCAGAATGGCCATCAACAAAAATTCTGCAAACAAGAAATGCTGACGTGATTGTGGAGAAATGCGTACCCTCGATTCTAAGGGGGACGTGGTAAGAGCCACTAATGAAAGCACAATTGAGTTGCCTTGAAAAGGTAAACGTTGAGCTACCATACCAGTCAATCAATCATAACCACTGCTGGGTCTATCACCTGAGAAAATGAAAATCACAAATCACAGGCTGGCAATCCTGCCCTCCAGCAATATTTACCATAGGCAACACTTGGAAGCAAGGAAAATGTCCATCAACAGAGGAGTGCACCAAGAAGAAGTGGTCCATGTACACAATGGAATATTAGCCATGGAAAACACTGAAGCGCTGCTCTTTGAGGCACCACAGATGAGCCTGGAGATAATCACAAAACATGAAGTAGGTCGGAAAGCAAAAGACCTATAGCCTATATAATCACTTATGGCATTATCTAATAACTGACACAGATGAACATATTTCCAAAGAGAAAGACACTCACAGGCTTAGAAAACAAAACAAACTATGCTCATCTAAAAGGAAAGGAGGGGGGAAATTGAGAAATGAGGATTAGTGTTACTATACATATACAAATACATATTATATACATGTATCAAAAAGACCGAACATATAGCAAGGGAGGTCGATGGAACACTGTAATATTTTACATGGGAAGAGGATCTGTACATTAATAGACATACATAATGTACAAATGGACCAGATGGTGTACACCTAGGACAAACAATATTCTAAACTTTACCCAGATTAAAAAAATTTTAAAAACCAAGAAGAAGTAATGAGACATAAACTTATGGGGATTTCTCCTGGCAAATTCCATTCTAATTTATAACCTAGGACAATGACTTCCAGAAGGGCTCTGCTGCCCTAGTACCCAGATTGGGGAATGGAGAAAAGCTACCTCCTTGTGGACGTTTCCCACAACAGCAGCTTTGAACCCACTGCAAAAGGTCACTAAATTTTCACCAACTTGCAGTTCTGTAAATGACACCTGCCCTCCAAAAAATTTCTGGGGTGAAAAATCGACCAAAAAATTCAAAAGAGGGCAACCTTCGAAGAAGTCAATTTCAAGAGCTCTATTATACTTACGGTTTTTTCTTTTAAGAGAAAAGAAAAAGGCGTAGGAATATGATGAATTTAAAAATTTTAATGTCATGCATACCCATATTACAAAAACCTATCAGCTCACAGCAATCAGAATGGCCATTAGGAAAAATGCTGCCAAAAATAAACGGTGAAGGGAGTGTGGAAAAATGCGTACCCTCGGTTGTAAGGGGGGGCATGTAAAGAGCCACTAATGAAAACACAACGTAGGTGCTTTGAAAAGGGAAACATTGAGCTACCAGTCAATCAATCACAACCACTGCTTGGCCTATCACCTGAGAAAATGAGAATCAAAAATCACAGGCTGGCAAACCTGTACGCCAGCAATATTTACCATAGCCAGCACTTGGAAGCAATGAAAATGTCCATCAACCGAGGAATGCACCAAGAAGAAGTGGTCCACGTACACAATGGAATATTACTCTAATAATAAATATAAATTAAATTAAAAACAAACAAAAGCAAGGAGACATCAACATTTGTGGGTTTATCCGGGCACATTGCACTCTAATTTATAACCGAAGAACACCACTGGCCGGTAGGTCTGTTTCCCTAGTACCAGCATGGGGAACGTAGAAAGGCTGCCGCTCTCTGGCCATTACCTTCAAAAGCAGGTTTAAAGCCTGAGCTAATGGTCACTTCATATGAACAAGTACTTCAGGGCTGTAAATGAAACCTGCCCTCAAAATGTCTTGAGGGAGATAATGGCCAAAATATTTCAAATGGTGACACATACTTTAAGAAAACACTTTGAAGAAATAAGCTCTAATCACAGCTGGAAAAATTAAAAGGACATGTCTTAAAGCTCAATTTCAACACATTATGAGACACATGCAAATTCAACCACAAAGAGGTATCAGCTCACACCACTCAGAATAACCATCAGCAAAAACTACAAAGAATAAATGCTGAAGGTGCTAGGAAGAAATACATACCCTCCACTTTAAGTGGGACGTAACCTGGAAAGAGCCACTAAGGAGAACAGAATAGAGGTGCCTTTAAAAGGTAACCATTGAGCTACCATATGATCTAGCAGACCTATGCCTAGACCTATAAACGAAGAAGAGAGAATTGGAAGGACACAGGCACGCAAATCTACATTGCATAGTATTACAATAGCCAAGATATGGAAGTAACCAAAAAGTCCACCGACAGATGGGTGGTCAAAGAAGTACTGCTACCTGTACAGATGGAATAAGAGCTAGTGAAAAAATGAAACAATGCCATTTGCAGCACCATAGATGAGTCTAGAAGTAATCACGCAACTTGGAGTAAGTGAGAAAGCGAAAGACACATATCCTATCATATCACATATAGGTGTTACCTAAAAAATGATACAAACAAAGATATTTCCACAGAGAAACACTATCATAGATTCATTAAAAAAACTTATGGTTCACCAAATGGAAAGGTGTGAGGATTGGATACATTACCATATTGAGGTTAACAGAGAGATACAAACACATGTGAAATATATAATCACCAAAGACCTACGCAATACCAAGAGAAGTCTACTCAACATTGTGTCATTACCTACATGGGAAAAGGATCCGAAGAAGAATAGATATATGCATGTGTGTGAAAGAACCACATCTTGCACACCTAGAACAAACAAAACATTGTAATCAAGTTTGCTGTGATAAGAAATAAAAATTAAATTCAAAATACCAACAAGAAGTAATGAGACATAAACTTAAAGGGCTTTTTCCTCGCACATTCCATTCTAATTTACAACCTAGAACACCACTTCCAGTAAGGCTCTGTTGCCCTAGTAACCAGATTTGGTAAAGGAGAAATGCTGCCGCCTTGTGGCCGATTCCCGCAAGAGCAGCTTTTAACCCACAGCTAATGGTCACTTACCATTCACAAGGACTCAGGGCTGTAAAGGACACCTGCCCTCAAAATTGTGCTGAGGTAGGGAATGGATACAAAAAATTCAAAACAGGCCAAATTTTCAAGAAGATAGTATGAAGAGGTAAGTTTTACTCACTCTCTTTTTAAAGAAAGGAAAATGGATAAAAGCTCCACCTCAGGAAGTATTAGACTCATGCAATCTAATCTACAAAAAGTTTTCAACTCACACCAGTCGACTGACCATTGGCAAAAAGTCTACAAACAATAAATGCTGAAGAGGTTTTAGAGAACTGTGTACCCTCTAGCTGCTGGTGAGATGCAAAAGGGTTAAACGCTAATAATGAGAACAGAAAGGAGCTGCGTTGAAAAGGAAAAATTGAGGTACCATTCAATCCAGCAGACGCACCAATGGGCCTCTCACCTGAGAAGACCAGAATGAAGAAGACCCGGGCTGCAAAAGCTGCACTGCAGCCTTATTCACCATAGCCAAGACAGTGAAGCAACCAAAATGTCCATCAACAGATGAAAGGATAAAGAAGAAGTGGTCCATGTACACAATGAATACTAGCCATGGAAAACAATGAAACACTGCTCTTTGAGGCACCATAGATGATCTTGGAGATAATCACAGAACATGAGGTAAGTCGGAAAGCAAAAGTCCTATATCCTATGATATCACTTATAGGCGTTATCTAATAACTGACACAAATGAACATATTTCCACAGAGAAAGTCAATCACAGACTTATTAAAAAAAAAACCTATGCTTATCTAAAAGGAAAGGTGGGGGGAATGGATAAATGAAGATTAGCGTTACCATATGTATACAAATACATATTATATACATATATCAAAAAGACCGACCATATAGCAAGGAAGGTTTACGGAACACTCTGTAATAATTTACAGGGGAAGAGGATCTCTACATAAATAGGTATATAGAATATGTAGATGAACCAGAGTGTGTACACCTTGGACAAGCAACATTCTAACCATTACCCCAATTGAAAAAATTAAAACAACGAACTAGGAGTAATGAGACATAAACTTATGGGGGGGTTTCCTGGCACATTCCATTCAAATTTACAACCTAGGCAAACGACTTCCAGAACGGCTCTGCTGCCCTAGTACCCAGATTTGGGAATGGAGAAATGCTGCATCCTTGTGGCCGTTTCCCACCACAGCAGCTTTAAACCCACTGCAAAAGGTCACTAAATATTCACCAATTGCAGGTCTGTAAATGACACCTGCCCTCCAAAAAATACTGAGGTCGAAAATCGACCAAAAAATTCTAGAGTGCAACCTTCCAAAAAGAAAATTTGAAGAGGTATATTATACTCACACTTTTGTTCTTTTTTCTTTTAACAGAAAAGAAAAAGGCGTGGAAAAATGATGAATTGTAGGAATTTTTACAGACATGTAAACCCAAATTACAAACACCTATCAGCTCACACCAGTCAGAATGGCCATCAACAAAAATGCTGCAAACAAGAAATGCTGACCTGATTGTGGAGAAGTGCGTACCCTCGATTCTAAGGGGGACGTGGTAAGAGCCACTAATGAAAGCACAATTGAGGTGCCTTGAAAAGGTAAACGTTGAGCTACCATACCAGTCAATCAATCATAACCACTGCTGGGTCTATCACCTGAGAAAATGAAAATCACAAATCACAGGCTGGCAATCCTGCCCTCCAGCAATATTTACCATAGGCAACACTTGGAAGCAAGGAAAATGTCCATCAACAGAGGAATGCACCAAGAAGAAGTGGTCCATGTACACAATGGAATATTAGCCATGGAAAACACTGAAGCGCTGCTCTTTGAGGCACCACAGATGAGCCTGGAGATAATCACAAAACATGAAGTAGGTCGGAAAGCAAAAGACCTATAGCCTATATAATCACTTATGGCATTATCTAATAACTGACACAGATGAACATATTTCCAAAGAGAAAGACACTCACAGGCTTAGAAAACAAAACAAACTATGCTCATCTAAAAGGAAAGGAGGGGGGAAATTGAGAAATGAGGATTAGTGTTACTATACATATACAAATACATATTATATACATGTATCAAAAAGACCGAACATATAGCAAGGGAGGTCGATGGAACACTGTAATATTTTACATGGGAAGAGGATCTGTACATTAATAGACATACATAATGTACAAATGGACCAGATGGTGTACACCTAGGACAAACAATATTCTAAACTTTACCCAGATTAAAAAAATTTTAAAAACCAAGAAGAAGTAATGAGACATAAACTTATGGGGATTTCTCCTGGCAAATTCCATTCTAATTTATAACCTAGGACAATGACTTCCAGAAAGGCTCTGCTGCCCTAGTACCCAGATTGGGGAATGGAGAAAAGCTACCTCCTTGTGGACGTTTCCCACAACAGCAGCTTTGAACCCACTGCAAAAGGTCACTAAATTTTCACCAACTTGCAGTTCTGTCAATGACACCTGCCATCCAAAAAATTTCTGGGGTCAAAAATCGACCAAAAAATTCAAAAGAGGGCAACCTTCGAAGAAGTCAATTTCAAGAGCTCTATTGTACTTACGGTTTTTTCTTTTAAGAGAAAAGGAAAAGGGGTAGGAATATGATGAATTTTAAAAATTTTAATGTCATGCATACCCATATTACAAAAACCTATCAGCTCACAGCAATCAGAATGGCCTTTAGGAAAAATGCTGCAAAATATAAACGGTGAAGGGAGTGTGGAGAAATGCGTACCCTCGTTTGTAAGGGGGGACATGTAAAGAGCCACTAATGCAAACACAATGTAGGTGCTTTGAAAAGGGAAACATTGAGCTACCAGTCAATCAATCACAACCACTGCTTGGCCTATCACCTGAGAAAATGAGAATCAAAAATCACAGGCTGGCAAACCTGTACACCAGCAATATTTACCATAGCCAGCACTTGGAAGCAATGAAAATGTCCATCAACCGAGGAATGCACCAAGAAGAAGTGGTCCACGTACACAATGGAATATTACTCTAATAATAAATATAAATTAAATTAAAAACAAACAAAAGCAAGGAGTCATCAACATTTGTGGGTTTATCCGGGCACATTGCAGTCTAATTTATAACCGAAGAACACCACTGGCCGGTAGGTCTGTTTCCCTAGTACCAGCATGGGGAACGTAGAAAGGCTGCCGCTCTCTGGCCATTACCTGCAAAAGCAGGTTTAAAGCCTGAGCTAATGGTCACTTCATATGAACAAGTACTGCAGGTCTGTAAATGAAATCTGCCCTCAAAATGTCTTGAGGGAGATAATGGCCAAAATATTTCAAATGGTGACACATACTTTAAGAAAACACTTTGAAGAAATAAGCTCTAATCACAGCTGGAAAAATTAAAAGGACATGTCTTAAAGCTCAATTTCAACACATTATGAGACACATGCAAATTCAACCACAAAGAGGTATCAGCTCACACCACTCAGAATAACCATCAGCAAAAACTACAAAGAATAAATGCTGAAGGTGCCGGGAAGAAATGCATACCCTCTACTTTAAGTGGGACGTAACCTGGAAAGAGCCACTAAGGAGAACAGAATAGAGGTGCCTTTAAAAGGTAACCATTGAGCTACCATATGATCCAGCAGACCTATTCCTGGGCCTATAAACTAAGAAGAGAGAATTGGAAGGACACAGGCACACACATCTACATTGCATAGTATTACAATAGCCAAGATATGGAAGTAACCAAAAAGTCCACCGACAGATGGGTGGACAAAGAAGAACTGCTACCTGTACAGATGGAATAGGAGCTAGTGAAAAAATGAAACAATGCCATTTGCAGCACCATAGATGAGTCTAGAAGTAATCACGCAACTTGGAGTAAGTGAGAAAGCGAAAGACACATATCCTATCATATCACATATAGGTGTTACCTAAAAAATGATACAAACAAAGATATTTCCACAGAGAAACACTATCATAGATTCATTAAAAAAACTTATGGTTCACCAAATGGAAAGGTGTGAGGATTGGATACATTACCATATTGAGGTTAACAGAGAGATACAAACACATGTGAAATATATAATCACCAAAGACCTACGCAATACCAAGAGAAGTCTACTCAACATTGTGTCATTACCTACATGGGAAAAGGATCCGAAGAAGAATAGATATATGCATGTGTGTGAAAGAACCACATCTTGCACACCTAGAACAAACAAAACATTGTAATCAAGTTTGCTGTGATAAGAAATAAAAATTAAATTCAAAATACCAACAAGAAGTAATGAGACATAAACTTAAAGGGCTTTTTCCTCGCACATTCCATTCTAATTTACAACCTAGAACACCACTTCCAGTAAGGCTCTGTTGCCCTAGTAACCAGATTTGGTAAAGGAGAAATGCTGCCGCCTTGTGGCCGATTCCCGCAAGAGCAGCTTTTAACCCACAGCTAATGGTCACTTACCATTCACAAGGACTCAGGGCTGTAAAGGACACCTGCCCTCAAAATTGTGCTGAGGTAGGGAATGGATACAAAAAATTCAAAACAGGCCAAATTTTCAAGAAGATAGTATGAAGAGGTAAGTTTTACTCACTCTCTTTTTAAAGAAAGGAAAATGGATAAAAGCTCCACCTCAGGAAGTATTAGACTCATGCAATCTAATCTACAAAAAGTTTTCAACTCACACCAGTCGACTGACCATTGGCAAAAAGTCTACAAACAATAAATGCTGAAGAGGTTTTAGAGAACTGTGTACCCTCTAGCTGCTGGTGAGATGCAAAAGGGTTAAACGCTAATAATGAGAACAGAAAGGAGTTGCGTTGAAAAGGAAAAATTGAGGTACCATTCAATCCAGCAGGCGCACCAATGGGCCTCTCACCTGAGAAGACCAGAATGAAGAAGACCCGGGCTGCAAAAGCTGCACTGCAGCCTTATTCACAATAGACAAGACAGTGAAGCAACCAAAATGTCCATCAACAGATGAAAGGATAAAGAAGAAGTGGTCCATGTACACAATGAATACTAGCCATGGAAAACAATGAAACACTGCTCTTTGAGGCACCATAGATGATCTTGGAGATAATCATAGAACATGAGGTAAGTCGGAAAGCAAAAGTCCTATATCCTATGATATCACTTATAGGCGTTATCTAATAACTGACACAAATGAACATATTTCCACAGAGAAAGTCAATCACAGACTTATTAAAAAAAAACCTATGCTTATCTAAAAGGAAAGGTGGGGGGAATGGATAAATGAAGATTAGCGTTACCATATGTATACAAATACATATTATATACATATATCAAAAAGACCGACCATATAGCAAGGAAGGTTTACGGAACACTCTGTAATAATTTACAGGGGAAGAGGATCTCTACATAAATAGGTATATAGAATATGTAGATGAACCAGAGTGTGTACACCTTGGACAAGCAACATTCTAACCATTACCCCAATTGAAAAAATTAAAACAACGAACTAGGAGTAATGAGACATAAACTTATGGGGGGGTTTCCTGGCACATTCCATTCAAATTTACAACCTAGGCAAACGACTTCCAGAACGGCTCTGCTGCCCTAGTACCCAGATTTGGGAATGGAGAAATGCTGCATCCTTGTGGCCGTTTCCCACCACAGCAGCTTTAAACCCACTGCAAAAGGTCACTAAATATTCACCAATTGCAGGTCTGTAAATGACACCTGCCCTCCAAAAAATACTGAGGTCGAAAATCGACCAAAAAATTCTAGAGTGCAACCTTCCAAAAAGAAAATTTGAAGAGGTATATTATACTCACACTTTTGTTCTTTTTTCTTTTAACAGAAAAGAAAAAGGCGTGGAAAAATGATGAATTGTAGGAATTTTTACAGACATGTAAACCCAAATTACAAACACCTATCAGCTCACACCAGTCAGAATGGCCATCAACAAAAATGCTGCAAACAAGAAATGCTGACCTGATTGTGGAGAAGTGCGTACCCTCGATTCTAAGGGGGACGTGGTAAGAGCCACTAATGAAAGCACAATTGAGGTGCCTTGAAAAGGTAAACGTTGAGCTACCATACCAGTCAATCAATCATAACCACTGCTGGGTCTATCACCTGAGAAAATGAAAATCACAAATCACAGGCTGGCAATCCTGCCCTCCAGCAATATTTACCATAGGCAACACTTGGAAGCAAGGAAAATGTCCATCAACAGAGGAATGCACCAAGAAGAAGTGGTCCATGTACACAATGGAATATTAGCCATGGAAAACACTGAAGCGCTGCTCTTTGAGGCACCACAGATGAGCCTGGAGATAATCACAAAACATGAAGTAGGTCGGAAAGCAAAAGACCTATAGCCTATATAATCACTTATGGCATTATCTAATAACTGACACAGATGAACATATTTCCAAAGAGAAAGACACTCACAGGCTTAGAAAACAAAACAAACTATGCTCATCTAAAAGGAAAGGAGGGGGGAAATTGAGAAATGAGGATTAGTGTTACTATACATATACAAATACATATTATATACATGTATCAAAAAGACCGAACATATAGCAAGGGAGGTCGATGGAACACTGTAATATTTTACATGGGAAGAGGATCTGTACATTAATAGACATACATAATGTACAAATGGACCAGATGGTGTACACCTAGGACAAACAATATTCTAAACTTTACCCAGATTAAAAAAATTTTAAAAACCAAGAAGAAGTAATGAGACATAAACTTATGGGGATTTCTCCTGGCAAATTCCATTCTAATTTATAACCTAGGACAATGACTTCCAGAAAGGCTCTGCTGCCCTAGTACCCAGATTGGGGAATGGAGAAAAGCTACCTCCTTGTGGACGTTTCCCACAACAGCAGCTTTGAACCCACTGCAAAAGGTCACTAAATTTTCACCAACTTGCAGTTCTGTCAATGACACCTGCCATCCAAAAAATTTCTGGGGTCAAAAATCGACCAAAAAATTCAAAAGAGGGCAACCTTCGAAGAAGTCAATTTCAAGAGCTCTATTGTACTTACGGTTTTTTCTTTTAAGAGAAAAGGAAAAGGCGTAGGAATATGATGAATTTTAAAAATTTTAATGTCATGCATACCCATATTACAAAAACCTATCAGCTCACAGCAATCAGAATGGCCTTTAGGAAAAATGCTGCAAAATATAAACGGTGAAGGGAGTGTGGAGAAATGCGTACCCTCGTTTGTAAGGGGGGACATGTAAAGAGCCACTAATGCAAACACAATGTAGGTGCTTTGAAAAGGGAAACATTGAGCTACCAGTCAATCAATCACAACCACTGCTTGGCCTATCACCTGAGAAAATGAGAATCAAAAATCACAGGCTGGCAAACCTGTACACCAGCAATATTTACCATAGCCAGCACTTGGAAGCAATGAAAATGTCCATCAACCGAGGAATGCACCAAGAAGAAGTGGTCCACGTACACAATGGAATATTACTCTAATAATAAATATAAATTAAATTAAAAACAAACAAAAGCAAGGAGTCATCAACATTTGTGGGTTTATCCGGGCACATTGCAGTCTAATTTATAACCGAAGAACACCACTGGCCGGTAGGTCTGTTTCCCTAGTACCAGCATGGGGAACGTAGAAAGGCTGCCGCTCTCTGGCCATTACCTGCAAAAGCAGGTTTAAAGCCTGAGCTAATGGTCACTTCATATGAACAAGTACTGCAGGTCTGTAAATGAAATCTGCCCTCAAAATGTCTTGAGGGAGATAATGGCCAAAATATTTCAAATGGTGACACATACTTTAAGAAAACACTTTGAAGAAATAAGCTCTAATCACAGCTGGAAAAATTAAAAGGACATGTCTTAAAGCTCAATTTCAACACATTATGAGACACATGCAAATTCAACCACAAAGAGGTATCAGCTCACACCACTCAGAATAACCATCAGCAAAAACTACAAAGAATAAATGCTGAAGGTGCCGGGAAGAAATGCATACCCTCTACTTTAAGTGGGACGTAACCTGGAAAGAGCCACTAAGGAGAACAGAATAGAGGTGCCTTTAAAAGGTAACCATTGAGCTACCATATGATCCAGCAGACCTATTCCTGGGCCTATAAACTAAGAAGAGAGAATTGGAAGGACACAGGCACACACATCTACATTGCATAGTATTACAATAGCCAAGATATGGAAGTAACCAAAAAGTCCACCGACAGATGGGTGGACAAAGAAGAACTGCTACCTGTACAGATGGAATAGGAGCTAGTGAAAAAATGAAACAATGCCATTTGCAGCACCATAGATGAGTCTAGAAGTAATCACACAACTTGGAGTAAGTGAGAAAGCGAAAGACACATATCCTATCATATCACATATAGGTGTTACCTAAAAAATGATACAAACAAAGATATTTCCACAGAGAAACACTATCATAGATTCATTAAAAAAACTTATGGTTCACCAAATGGAAAGGTGTGAGGATTGGATACATTACCATATTGAGGTTAACAGAGAGATACAAACACATGTGAAATATATAATCACCAAAGACCTACGCAATACCAAGAGAAGTCTACTCAACATTGTGTCATTACCTACATGGGAAAAGGATCCGAAGAAGAATAGATATATGCATGTGTGTGAAAGAACCACATCTTGCACACCTAGAACAAACAAAACATTGTAATCAAGTTTGCTGTGATAAGAAATAAAAATTAAATTCAAAATACCAACAAGAAGTAATGAGACATAAACTTAAAGGGCTTTTTCCTCGCACATTCCATTCTAATTTACAACCTAGAACACCACTTCCAGTAAGGCTCTGTTGCCCTAGTAACCAGATTTGGTAAAGGAGAAATGCTGCCGCCTTGTGGCCGATTCCCGCAAGAGCAGCTTTTAACCCACAGCTAATGGTCACTTACCATTCACAAGGACTCAGGGCTGTAAAGGACACCTGCCCTCAAAATTGTGCTGAGGTAGGGAATGGATACAAAAAATTCAAAACAGGCCAAATTTTCAAGAAGATAGTATGAAGAGGTAAGTTTTACTCACTCTCTTTTTAAAGAAAGGAAAATGGATAAAAGCTCCACCTCAGGAAGTATTAGACTCATGCAATCTAATCTACAAAAAGTTTTCAACTCACACCAGTCGACTGACCATTGGCAAAAAGTCTACAAACAATAAATGCTGAAGAGGTTTTAGAGAACTGTGTACCCTCTAGCTGCTGGTGAGATGCAAAAGGGTTAAACGCTAATAATGAGAACAGAAAGGAGTTGCGTTGAAAAGGAAAAATTGAGGTACCATTCAATCCAGCAGGCGCACCAATGGGCCTCTCACCTGAGAAGACCAGAATGAAGAAGACCCGGGCTGCAAAAGCTGCACTGCAGCCTTATTCACAATAGACAAGACAGTGAAGCAACCAAAATGTCCATCAACAGATGAAAGGATAAAGAAGAAGTGGTCCATGTACACAATGAATACTAGCCATGGAAAACAATGAAACACTGCTCTTTGAGGCACCATAGATGATCTTGGAGATAATCATAGAACATGAGGTAAGTCGGAAAGCAAAAGTCCTATATCCTATGATATCACTTATAGGCGTTATCTAATAACTGACACAAATGAACATATTTCCACAGAGAAAGTCAATCACAGACTTATTAAAAAAAAACCTATGCTTATCTAAAAGGAAAGGTGGGGGGAATGGATAAATGAAGATTAGCGTTACCATATGTATACAAATACATATTATATACATATATCAAAAAGACCGACCATATAGCAAGGAAGGTTTACGGAACACTCTGTAATAATTTACAGGGGAAGAGGATCTCTACATAAATAGGTATATAGAATATGTAGATGAACCAGAGTGTGTACACCTTGGACAAGCAACATTCTAACCATTACCCCAATTGAAAAAATTAAAACAACGAACTAGGAGTAATGAGACATAAACTTATGGGGGGGTTTCCTGGCACATTCCATTCAAATTTACAACCTAGGCAAACGACTTCCAGAACGGCTCTGCTGCCCTAGTACCCAGATTTGGGAATGGAGAAATGCTGCATCCTTGTGGCCGTTTCCCACCACAGCAGCTTTAAACCCACTGCAAAAGGTCACTAAATATTCACCAATTGCAGGTCTGTAAATGACACCTGCCCTCCAAAAAATACTGAGGTCGAAAATCGACCAAAAAATTCTAGAGTGCAACCTTCCAAAAAGAAAATTTGAAGAGGTATATTATACTCACACTTTTGTTCTTTTTTCTTTTAACAGAAAAGAAAAAGGCGTGGAAAAATGATGAATTGTAGGAATTTTTACAGACATGTAAACCCAAATTACAAACACCTATCAGCTCACACCAGTCAGAATGGCCATCAACAAAAATGCTGCAAACAAGAAATGCTGACCTGATTGTGGAGAAGTGCGTACCCTCGATTCTAAGGGGGACGTGGTAAGAGCCACTAATGAAAGCACAATTGAGGTGCCTTGAAAAGGTAAACGTTGAGCTACCATACCAGTCAATCAATCATAACCACTGCTGGGTCTATCACCTGAGAAAATGAAAATCAAAAATCACAGGCTGGCAATCCTGCCCTCCAGCAATATTTACCATAGGCAACACTTGGAAGCAAGGAAAATGTCCATCAACAGAGGAGTGCACCAAGAAGAAGTGGTCCATGTACACAATGGAATATTAGCCATGGAAAACACTGAAGCGCTGCTCTTTGAGGCACCACAGATGAGCCTGGAGATAATCACAAAACATGAAGTAGGTCGGAAAGCAAAAGACCTATAGCCTATATAATCACTTATGGCATTATCTAATAACTGACACAGATGAACATATTTCCAAAGAGAAAGACACTCACAGGCTTAGAAAACAAAACAAACTATGCTCATCTAAAAGGAAAGGAGGGGGGAAATTGAGAAATGAGGATTAGTGTTACTATACATATACAAATACATATTATATACATGTATCAAAAAGACCGAACATATAGCAAGGGAGGTCGATGGAACACTGTAATATTTTACATGGGAAGAGGATCTGTACATTAATAGACATACATAATGTACAAATGGACCAGATGGTGTACACCTAGGACAAACAATATTCTAAACTTTACCCAGATTAAAAAAAATTTAAAAACCAAGAAGAAGTAATGAGACATAAACTTATGGGGATTTCTCCTGGCAAATTCCATTCTAATTTATAACCTAGGACAATGACTTCCAGAAAGGCTCTGCTGCCCTAGTACCCAGATTGGGGAATGGAGAAAAGCTACCTCCTTGTGGACGTTTCCCACAACAGCAGCTTTGAACCCACTGCAAAAGGTCACTAAATTTTCACCAACTTGCAGTTCTGTCAATGACACCTGCCCTCCAAAAAATTTCTGGGGTCAAAAATCGACCAAAAAATTCAAAAGAGGGCAACCTTCGAAGAAGTCAATTTCAAGAGCTCTATTGTACTTACGGTTTTTTCTTTTAAGAGAAAAGAAAAAGGCGTAGGAATATGATGAATTTTAAAAATTTTAATGTCATGCATACCCATATTACAAAAACCTATCAGCTCACAGCAATCAGAATGGCCTTTAGGAAAAATGCTGCAAAATATAAACGGTGAAGGGAGTGTGGAGAAATGCGTACCCTCGTTTGTAAGGGGGGACATGTAAAGAGCCACTAATGCAAACACAATGTAGGTGCTTTGAAAAGGGAAACATTGAGCTACCAGTCAATCAATCACAACCACTGCTTGGCCTATCACCTGAGAAAATGAGAATCAAAAATCACAGGCTGGCAAACCTGTACGCCAGCAATATTTACCATAGCCAGCACTTGGAAGCAATGAAAATGTCCATCAACCGAGGAATGCACCAAGAAGAAGTGGTCCACGTACACAATGGAATATTACTCTAATAATAAATATAAATTAAATTAAAAACAAACAAAAGCAAGGAGTCATCAACATTTGTGGGTTTATCCGGGCACATTGCAGTCTAATTTATAACCGAAGAACACCACTGGCCGGTAGGTCTGTTTCCCTAGTACCAGCATGGGGAACGTAGAAAGGCTGCCGCTCTCTGGCCATTACCTGCAAAAGCAGGTTTAAAGCCTGAGCTAATGGTCACTTCATATGAACAAGTACTGCAGGTCTGTAAATGAAATCTGCCCTCAAAATGTCTTGAGGGAGATAATGGCCAAAATATTTCAAATGGTGACACATACTTTAAGAAAACACTTTGAAGAAATAAGCTCTAATCACAGCTGGAAAAATAAAAAGGACATGTCTTAAAGCTCAATTTCAACACATTATGAGACACATGCAAATTCAACCACAAAGAGGTATCAGCTCACACCACTCAGAATAACCATCAGCAAAAACTACAAAGAATAAATGCTGAAGGTGCCGGGAAGAAATGCATACCCTCTACTTTAAGTGGGACGTAACCTGGAAAGAGCCACTAAGGAGAACAGAATAGAGGTGCCTTTAAAAGGTAACCATTGAGCTACCATATGATCCAGCAGACCTATTCCTGGGCCTATAAACTAAGAAGAGAGAATTGGAAGGACACAGGCACGCAAATCTACATTGCATAGTATTACAATAGCCAAGATATGGAAGTAACCAAAAAGTCCACCGACAGATGGGTGGACAAAGAAGAACTGCTACCTGTACAGATGGAATAGGAGCTAGTGAAAAAATGAAACAATGCCATTTGCAGCACCATAGATGAGTCTAGAAGTAATCACGCAACTTGGAGTAAGTGAGAAAGCGAAAGACACATATCCTATCATATCACATATAGGTGTTACCTAAAAAATGATACAAACAAAGATATTTCCACAGAGAAACACTATCATAGATTCATTAAAAAGACTTATGGTTCACCAAATGGAAAGGTGTGAGGATTGGATACATTACCATATTGAGGTTAACAGAGAGATACAAACACATGTGAAATATATAATCACCAAAGACCTACGCAATACCAAGAGAAGTCTACTCAACATTGTGTCATTACCTACATGGGAAAAGGATCCGAAGAAGAATAGATATATGCATGTGTGTGAAAGAACCACATCTTGCACACCTAGAACAAACAAAACATTGTAATCAAGTTTGCTGTGATAAGAAATAAAAATTAAATTCAAAATACCAACAAGAAGTAATGAGACATAAACTTAAAGGGCTTTTTCCTCGCACATTCCATTCTAATTTACAACCTAGAACACCACTTCCAGTAAGGCTCTGTTGCCCTAGTAACCAGATTTGGTAAAGGAGAAATGCTGCCGCCTTGTGGCCGATTCCCGCAAGAGCAGCTTTTAACCCACAGCTAATGGTCACTTACCATTCACAAGGACTCAGGGCTGTAAAGGACACCTGCCCTCAAAATTGTGCTGAGGTAGGGAATGGATACAAAAAATTCAAAACAGGCCAAATTTTCAAGAAGATAGTATGAAGAGGTAAGTTTTACTCACTCTCTTTTTAAAGAAAGGAAAATGGATAAAAGCTCCACCTCAGGAAGTATTAGACTCATGCAATCTAATCTACAAAAAGTTTTCAACTCACACCAGTCGACTGACCATTGGCAAAAAGTCTACAAACAATAAATGCTGAAGAGGTTTTAGAGAACTGTGTACCCTCTAGCTGCTGGTGAGATGCAAAAGGGTTAAACGCTAATAATGAGAACAGAAAGGAGTTGCGTTGAAAAGGAAAAATTGAGGTACCATTCAATCCAGCAGGCGCACCAATGGGCCTCTCACCTGAGAAGACCAGAATGAAGAAGACCCGGGCTGCAAAAGCTGCACTGCAGCCTTATTCACAATAGACAAGACAGTGAAGCAACCAAAATGTCCATCAACAGATGAAAGGATAAAGAAGAAGTGGTCCATGTACACAATGAATACTAGCCATGGAAAACAATGAAACACTGCTCTTTGAGGCACCATAGATGATCTTGGAGATAATCATAGAACATGAGGTAAGTCGGAAAGCAAAAGTCCTATATCCTATGATATCACTTATAGGCGTTATCTAATAACTGACACAAATGAACATATTTCCACAGAGAAAGTCAATCACAGACTTATTAAAAAAAAACCTATGCTTATCTAAAAGGAAAGGTGGGGGGAATGGATAAATGAAGATTAGCGTTACCATATGTATACAAATACATATTATATACATATATCAAAAAGACCGACCATATAGCAAGGAAGGTTTACGGAACACTCTGTAATAATTTACAGGGGAAGAGGATCTCTACATAAATAGGTATATAGAATATGTAGATGAACCAGAGTGTGTACACCTTGGACAAGCAACATTCTAACCATTACCCCAATTGAAAAAATTAAAACAACGAACTAGGCGTAATGAGACATAAACTTATGGGGGGTTTTCCTGGCACATTCCATTCAAATTTACAACCTAGGCAAACGACTTCCAGAACGGCTGTGCTGCCCTAGTACCCAGATTTGGGAATGGAGAAATGCTGCATCCTTGTGGCCATTTCCCACCACAGCAGCTTTAAACCCACTGCAAAAGGTCACTAAATATTCACCAATTGCAGGTCTGTAAATGACACCTGCCCTCCAAAAAATACTGAGGTCGAAAATCGACCAAAAAATTCTAGAGTGCAACCTTCCAAAAAGAAAATTTGAAGAGGTATATTATACTCACACTTTTTTTCTTTTTTCTTTTAACAGAAAAGAAAAAGGCGTGGAAAAATGATGAATTGTAGGAATTTTTACAGACATGTAAACCCAAATTACAAACACCTATCAGCTCACACCAGTCAGAATGGCCATCAACAAAAATGCTGCAAACAAGAAATGCTGACCTGATTGTGGAGAAGTGCGTACCCTCGATTCTAAGGGGGACGTGGTAAGAGCCACTAATGAAAGCACAATTGAGGTGCCTTGAAAAGGTAAACGTTGAGCTACCATACCATTCAATCAATCATAACCACTGCTGGGTCTATCACCTGAGAAAATGAAAATCACAAATCACAGGCTGGCAATCCTGCCCTCCAGCATTATTTACCATAGGCAACACTTGGAAGCAAGGAAAATGTCCATCAACAGAGGAATGCACCAAGAAGAAGTGGTCCATGTACACAATGGAATATTAGCCATGGAAAACACTGAAGCGCTGCTCTTTGAGGCACCACAGATGAGCCTGGAGATAATCACAAAACATGAAGTAGGTCGGAAAGCAAAAGACCTATAGCCTATATAATCACTTATGGCATTATCTAATAACTGACACAGATGAACATATTTCCAAAGAGAAAGACACTCACAGGCTTAGAAAACAAAACAAACTATGCTCATCTAAAAGGAAAGGAGGGGGGAAATTGAGAAATGAGGATTAGTGTTACTATACATATACAAATACATATTATATACATGTATCAAAAAGACCGAACATATAGCAAGGGAGGTCGATGGAACACTGTAATATTTTACATGGGAAGAGGATCTGTACATTAATAGACATACATAATGTACAAATGGACCAGATGGTGTACACCTAGGACAAACAATATTCTAAACTTTACCCAGATTAAAAAAATTTTAAAAACCAAGAAGAAGTAATGAGACATAAACTTATGGGGATTTCTCCTGGCAAATTCCATTCTAATTTATAACCTAGGACAATGACTTCCAGAAAGGCTCTGCTGCCCTAGTACCCAGATTGGGGAATGGAGAAAAGCTACCTCCTTGTGGACGTTTCCCACAACAGCAGCTTTGAACCCACTGCAAAAGGTCACTAAATTTTCACCAACTTGCAGTTCTGTCAATGACACCTGCCCTCCAAAAAATTTCTGGGGTCAAAAATCGACCAAAAAATTCAAAAGAGGGCAACCTTCGAAGAAGCCAATTTCAAGAGCTCTATTGTACTTACGGTTTTTTCTTTTAAGAGAAAAGAAAAAGGCGTAGGAATATGATGAATTTTAAAAATTTTAATGTCATGCATACCCATATTACAAAAACCTATCAGCTCACAGCAATCAGAATGGCCTTTAGGAAAAATGCTGCAAAATATAAACGGTGAAGGGTGTGTGGAGAAATGCGTACCCTCGTTTGTAAGGGGGGACATGTAAAGAGCCACTAATGCAAACACAATGTAGGTGCTTTGAAAAGGGAAACATTGAGCTACCAGTCAATCAATCACAACCACTGCTTGGCCTATCACCTGAGAAAATGAGAATCAAAAATCACAGGCTGGCAAACCTGTACGCCAGCAATATTTACCATAGCCAGCACTTGGAAGCAATGAAAATGTCCATCAACCGAGGAATGCACCAAGAAGAAGTGGTCCACGTACACAATGGAATATTACTCTAATAATAAATATAAATTAAATTAAAAACAAACAAAAGCAAGGAGACATCAACATTTGTGGGTTTATCCGGGCACATTGCAGTCTAATTTATAACCGAAGAACACCACTGGCCGGTAGGTCTGTTTCCCTAGTACCAGCATGGGGAACGTAGAAAGGCTGCCGCTCTCTGGCCATTACCTGCAAAAGCAGGTTTAAAGCCTGAGCTAATGGTCACTTCATATGAACAAGTACTGCAGGTCTGTAAATGAAATCTGCCCTCAAAATGTCTTGAGGGAGATAATGGCCAAAATATTTCAAATGGTGACACATACTTTAAGAAAACACTTTGAAGAAATAAGCTCTAATCACAGCTGGAAAAATAAAAAGGACATGTCTTAAAGCTCAATTTCAACACATTATGAGACACATGCAAATTCAACCACAAAGAGGTATCAGCTCACACCACTCAGAATAACCATCAGCAAAAACTACAAAGAATAAATGCTGAAGGTGCCGGGAAGAAATGCATACCCTCTACTTTAAGTGGGACGTAACCTGGAAAGAGCCACTAAGGAGAACAGAATAGAGGTGCCTTTAAAAGGTAACCATTGAGCTACCATATGATCCAGCAGACCTATTCCTGGGCCTATAAACTAAGAAGAGAGAATTGGAAGGACACAGGCACGCAAATCTACATTGCATAGTATTACAATAGCCAAGATATGGAAGTAACCAAAAAGTCCACCGACAGATGGGTGGACAAAGAAGAACTGCTACCTGTACAGATGGAATAGGAGCTAGTGAAAAAATGAAACAATGCCATTTGCAGCACCATAGATGAGTCTAGAAGTAATCACGCAACTTGGAGTAAGTGAGAAAGCGAAAGACACATATCCTATCATATCACATATAGGTGTTACCTAAAAAATGATACAAACAAAGATATTTCCACAGAGAAACACTATCATAGATTCATTAAAAAAACTTATGGTTCACCAAATGGAAAGGTGTGAGGATTGGATACATTACCATATTGAGGTTAACAGAGAGATACAAACACATGTGAAATATATAATCACCAAAGACCTACGCAATACCAAGAGAAGTCTACTCAACATTGTGTCATTACCTACATGGGAAAAGGATCCGAAGAAGAATAGATATATGCATGTGTGTGAAAGAACCACATCTTGCACACCTAGAACAAACAAAACATTGTAATCAAGTTTGCTGTGATAAGAAATAAAAATTAAGTTCAAAATACCAACAAGAAGTAATGAGACATAAACTTAAAGGGCTTTTTCCTCGCACATTCCATTCTAATTTACAACCTAGAACACCACTTCCAGTAAGGCTCTGTTGCCCTAGAAACCAGATTTGGTAAAGGAGAAATGCTGCCGCCTTGTGGCCGATTCCCGCAAGAGCAGCTTTTAACCCACAGCTAATGGTCACTTACCATTCACAAGGACTCAGGGCTGTAAAGGACACCTGCCCTCAAAATTGTGCTGAGGTAGGGAATGGATACAAAAAATTCAAAACAGGCCAAATTTTCAAGAAGATAGTATGAAGAGGTAAGTTTTACTCACTCTCTTTTTAAAGAAAGGAAAATGGATAAAAGCTCCACCTCAGGAAGAATTAGACTCATGCAATCTAATCTACAAAAAGTTTCAACTTACACCAGTCGACTGACCATTGGCAAAAAGTCTACAAACAATAAATGCTGAAGAGGTTTTAGAGAACTGTGTACCCTCTAGCTGCTGGTGAGATGCAAAAGGGTTAAACGCTAATAATGAGAACAGAAAGGAGCTGCGTTGAAAAGGAAAAATTGAGGTACCATTCAATCCAGCAGGCGCACCAATGGGCCTCTCACCTGAGAAGACCAGAATGAAGAAGACCCGGGCTGCAAAAGCTGCACTGCAGCCTTATTCACAATAGACAAGACAGTGAAGCAACCAAAATGTCCATCAACAGATGAAAGGATAAAGAAGAAGTGGTCCATGTACACAATGAATACTAGCCATGGAAAACAATGAAACACTGCTCTTTGAGGCACCATAGATGATCTTGGAGATAATCATAGAACATGAGGTAAGTCGGAAAGCAAAAGTCCTATATCCTATGATATCACTTATAGGCGTTATCTAATAACTGACACAAATGAACATATTTCCACAGAGAAAGTCAATCATAGACTTATTAAAAAAAAACTATGCTTATCTAAAAGGAAAGGTGGGGGGAATGGATAAATGAAGATTAGCGTTACCATATGTATACAAATACATATTATATACATATATCAAAAAGACCGACCATATAGCAAGGAAGGTTTACGGAACACTCTGTAATAATTTACAGGGGAAGAGGATCTCTACATAAATAGGTATATAGAATATGTAGATGAACCAGAGTGTGTACACCTTGGACAAGCAACATTCTAACCATTACCCCAATTGAAAAAATTAAAACAACGAACTAGGAGTAATGAGACATAAACTTATGGGGGGTTTTCCTGGCACATTCCATTCAAATTTACAACCTAGGCAAATGACTTCCAGAACGGCTCTGCTGCCCTAGTACCCAGATTTGGGAATGGAGAAATGCTGCATCCTTGTGGCCGTTTCCCACCACAGCAGCTTTAAACCCACTGCAAAAGGTCACTAAATATTCACCAATTGCAGGTCTGTAAATGACACCTGCCCTCCAAAAAATACTGAGGTCGAAAATCGACCAAAAAATTCTAGAGTGCAACCTTCCAAAAAGAAAATTTGAAGAGGTATATTATACTCACACTTTTGTTCTTTTTTCTTTTAACAGAAAAGAAAAAGGCGTGGAAAAATGATGAATTGTAGGAATTTTTACAGACATGTAAACCCAAATTACAAAAACCTATCAGCTCACACCAGTCAGAATGGCCATCAACAAAAATGCTGCAAACAAGAAATGCTGACGTGATTGTGGAGAAATGCGTACCCTCGATTCTAAGGGGGACGTGGTAAGAGCCACTAATGAAAGCACAATTGAGTTGCCTTGAAAAGGTAAACGTTGAGCTACCATACCAGTCAATCAATCATAACCACTGCTGGGTCTATCACCTGAGAAAATGAAAATCACAAATCACAGGCTGGCAATCCTGCCCTCCAGCAATATTTACCATAGGCAACACTTGGAAGCAAGGAAAATGTCCATCAACAGAGGAATGCACCAAGAAGAAGTGGTCCATGTACACAATTGAATATTAGCCATGGAAAACACTGAAGCGCTGCTCTTTGAGGCACCACAGATGAGCCTGGAGATAATCACAAAACATGAAGTAGGTCGGAAAGCAAAAGACCTATAGCCTATATAATCACTTATGGCATTATCTAATAACTGACACAGATGAACATATTTCCAAAGAGAAAGACACTCACAGGCTTAGAAAACAAAACAAACTATGCTCATCTAAAAGGAAAGGAGGGGGGAAATTGAGAAATGAGGATTAGTGTTACTATACATATACAAATACATATTATATACATGTATCAAAAAGACCGAACATATAGCAAGGGAGGTCGATGGAACACTGTAATATTTTACATGGGAAGAGGATCTGTACATTAATAGACATACATAATGTACAAATGGACCAGATGGTGTACACCTAGGACAAACAATATTCTAAACTTTACCCAGATTAAAAAAATTTTAAAAACCAAGAAGAAGTAATGAGACATAAACTTATGGGGATTTCTCCTGGCAAATTCCATTCTAATTTATAACCTAGGACAATGACTTCCAGAAAGGCTCTGCTGCCCTAGTACCCAGATTGGGGAATGGAGAAAAGCTACCTCCTTGTGGACGTTTCCCACAACAGCAGCTTTGAACCCACTGCAAAAGGTCACTAAATTTTCACCAACTTGCAGTTCTGTAAATGACACCTGCCCTCCAAAAAATTTCTGGGGTCAAATATCGACCAAAAAATTCAAAAGAGGGCAACCTTCGAAGAAGTCAATTTCAAGAGCTCTATTATACTTACGGTTTTTTCTTTTAAGAGAAAAGAAAAAGGCGTAGGAATATGATGAATTTAAAAATTTTAATGTCATGCATACCCATATTACAAAAACCTATCAGCTCACAGCAATCAGAATGGCCATTAGGAAAAATGCTGCCAAAAATAAACGGTGAAGGGAGTGTGGAGAAATGCGTACCCTCGGTTGTAAGGGGGGGCATGTAAAGAGCCACTAATGAAAACACAACGTAGGTGCTTTGAAAAGGGAAACATTGAGCTACCAGTCAATCAATCACAACCACTGCTTGGCCTATCACCTGAGAAAATGAGAATCAAAAATCACAGGCTGGCAAACCTGTACGCCAGCAATATTTACCATAGCCAGCACTTGGAAGCAATGAAAATGTCCATCAACCGAGGAATGCACCAAGAAGAAGTGGTCCACGTACACAATGGAATATTACTCTAATAATAAATATAAATTAAATTAAAAACAAACAAAAGCAAGGAGACATCAACATTTGTGGGTTTATCCGGGCACATTGCACTCTAATTTATAACCGAAGAACACCACTGGCCGGTAGGTCTGTTTCCCTAGTACCAGCATGGGGAACGTAGAAAGGCTGCCGCTCTCTGGCCATTACCTGCAAAAGCAGGTTTAAAGCCTGAGCTAATGGTCACTTCATATGAACAAGTACTTCAGGGCTGTAAATGAAACCTGCCCTCAAAATGTCTTGAGGGAGATAATGGCCAAAATATTTCAAATGGTGACACATACTTTAAGAAAACACTTTGAAGAAATAAGCTCTAATCACAGCTGGAAAAATAAAAAGGACATGTCTTAAAGCTCAATTTCAACACATTATGAGACACATGCAAATTCAACCACAAAGAGGTATCAGCTCACACCACTCAGAATAACCATCAGCAAAAACTACAAAGAATAAATGCTGAAGGTGCTAGGAAGAAATACATACCCTCCACTTTAAGTGGGACGTAACCTGGAAAGAGCCACTAAGGAGAACAGAATAGAGGTGCCTTTAAAAGGTAACCATTGAGCTACCATATGATCTAGCAGACCTATGCCTAGACCTATAAACGAAGAAGAGAGAATTGGAAGGACACAGGCACGCAAATCTACATTGCATAGTATTACAATAGCCAAGATATGGAAGTAACCAAAAAGTCCACCGACAGATGGGTGGTCAAAGAAGTACTGCTACCTGTACAGATGGAATAAGAGCTAGTGAAAAAATGAAACAATGCCATTTGCAGCACCATAGATGAGTCTAGAAGTAATCACGCAACTTGGAGTAAGTGAGAAAGCGAAAGACACATATCCTATCATATCACATATAGGTGTTACCTAAAAAATGATACAAACAAAGATATTTCCACAGAGAAACACTATCATAGATTCATTAAAAAAACTTATGGTTCACCAAATGGAAAGGTGTGAGGATTGGATACATTACCATATTGAGGTTAACAGAGAGATACAAACACATGTGAAATATATAATCACCAAAGACCTACGCAATACCAAGAGAAGTCTACTCAACATTGTGTCATTACCTACATGGGAAAAGGATCCGAAGAAGAATAGATATATGCATGTGTGTGAAAGAACCACATCTTGCACACCTAGAACAAACAAAACATTGTAATCAAGTTTGCTGTGATAAGAAATAAAAATTAAATTCAAAATACCAACAAGAAGTAATGAGACATAAACTTAAAGGGCTTTTTCCTCGCACATTCCATTCTAATTTACAACCTAGAACACCACTTCCAGTAAGGCTCTGTTGCCCTAGTAACCAGATTTGGTAAAGGAGAAATGCTGCCGCCTTGTGGCCGATTCCCGCAAGAGCAGCTTTTAACCCACAGCTAATGGTCACTTACCATTCACAAGGACTCAGGGCTGTAAAGGACACCTGCCCTCAAAATTGTGCTGAGGTAGGGAATGGATACAAAAAATTCAAAACAGGCCAAATTTTCAAGAAGATAGTATGAAGAGGTAAGTTTTACTCACTCTCTTTTTAAAGAAAGGAAAATGGATAAAAGCTCCACCTCAGGAAGTATTAGACTCATGCAATCTAATCTACAAAAAGTTTTCAACTCACACCAGTCGACTGACCATTGGCAAAAAGTCTACAAACAATAAATGCTGAAGAGGTTTTAGAGAACTGTGTACCCTCTAGCTGCTGGTGAGATGCAAAAGGGTTAAACGCTAATAATGAGAACAGAAAGGAGCTGCGTTGAAAAGGAAAAATTGAGGTACCATTCAATCCAGCAGGCGCACCAATGGGCCTCTCACCTGAGAAGACCAGAATGAAGAAGACCCGGGCTGCAAAAGCTGCACTGCAGCCTTATTCACCATAGCCAAGACAGTGAAGCAACCAAAATGTCCATCAACAGATGAAAGGATAAAGAAGAAGTGGTCCATGTACACAATGAATACTAGCCATGGAAAACAATGAAACACTGCTCTTTGAGGCACCATAGATGATCTTGGAGATAATCACAGAACATGAGGTAAGTCGGAAAGCAAAAGTCCTATATCCTATGATATCACTTATAGGCGTTATCTAATAACTGACACAAATGAACATATTTCCACAGAGAAAGTCAATCACAGACTTATTAAAAAAAAACCTATGCTTATCTAAAAGGAAAGGTGGGGGGAATGGATAAATGAAGATTAGCGTTACCATATGTATACAAATACATATTATATACATATATCAAAAAGACCGACCATATAGCAAGGAAGGTTTACGGAACACTCTGTAATAATTTACAGGGGAAGAGGATCTCTACATAAATAGGTATATAGAATATGTAGATGAACCAGAGTGTGTACACCTTGGACAAGCAACATTCTAACCATTACCCCAATTGAAAAAATTAAAACAACGAACTAGGAGTAATGAGACATAAACTTATGGGGGGTTTTCCTGGCACATTCCATTCAAATTTACAACCTAGGCAAACGACTTCCAGAACGGCTCTGCTGCCCTAGTACCCAGATTTGGGAATGGAGAAATGCTGCATCCTTGTGGCCGTTTCCCACCACAGCAGCTTTAAACCCACTGCAAAAGGTCACTAAATATTCACCAATTGCAGGTCTGTAAATGACACCTGCCCTCCAAAAAATACTGAGGTCGAAAATCGACCAAAAAATTCTAGAGTGCAACCTTCCAAAAAGAAAATTTGAAGAGGTATATTATACTCACACTTTTGTTCTTTTTTCTTTTAACAGAAAAGAAAAAGGCGTGGAAAAATGATGAATTGTAGGAATTTTTACAGACATGTAAACCCAAATTACAAAAACCTATCAGCTCACACCAGTCAGAATGGCCATCAACAAAAATGCTGCAAACAAGAAATGCTGACGTGATTGTGGAGAAATGCGTACCCTCGATTCTAAGGGGGACGTGGTAAGAGCCACTAATGAAAGCACAATTGAGTTGCCTTGAAAAGGTAAACGTTGAGATACCATACCAGTCAATCAATCATAACCACTGCTGGGTCTATCACCTGAGAAAATGAAAATCACAAATCACAGGCTGGCAATCCTGCCCTCCAGCAATATTTACCATAGGCAACACTTGGAAGCAAGGAAAATGTCCATCAACAGAGGAATGCACCAAGAAGAAGTGGTCCATGTACACAATGGAATATTAGCCATGGAAAACACTGAAGCGCTGCTCTTTGAGGCACCACAGATGAGCCTGGAGATAATCACAAAACATGAAGTAGGTCGGAAAGCAAAAGACCTATAGCCTATATAATCACTTATGGCATTATCTAATAACTGACACAGATGAACATATTTCCAAAGAGAAAGACACTCACAGGCTTAGAAAACAAAACAAACTATGCTCATCTAAAAGGAAAGGAGGGGGGAAATTGAGAAATGAGGATTAGTGTTACTATACATATACAAATACATATTATATACATGTATCAAAAAGACCGAACATATAGCAAGGGAGGTCGATGGAACACTGTAATATTTTACATGGGAAGAGGATCTGTACATTAATAGACATACATAATGTACAAATGGACCAGATGGTGTACACCTAGGACAAACAATATTCTAAACTTTACCCAGATTAAAAAAATTTTAAAAACCAAGAAGAAGTAATGAGACATAAACTTATGGGGATTTCTCCTGGCAAATTCCATTCTAATTTATAACCTAGGACAATGACTTCCAGAAGGGCTCTGCTGCCCTAGTACCCAGATTGGGGAATGGAGAAAAGCTACCTCCTTGTGGACGTTTCCCACAACAGCAGCTTTGAACCCACTGCAAAAGGTCACTAAATTTTCACCAACTTGCAGTTCTGTAAATGACACCTGCCCTCCAAAAAATTTCTGGGGTGAAAAATCGACCAAAAAATTCAAAAGAGGGCAACCTTCGAAGAAGTCAATTTCAAGAGCTCTATTATACTTACGGTTTTTTCTTTTAAGAGAAAAGAAAAAGGCGTAGGAATATGATGAATTTAAAAATTTTAATGTCATGCATACCCATATTACAAAAACCTATCAGCTCACAGCAATCAGAATGGCCATTAGGAAAAATGCTGCCAAAAATAAACGGTGAAGGGAGTGTGGAGAAATGCGTACCCTCGGTTGTAAGGGGGGGCATGTAAAGAGCCACTAATGAAAACACAACGTAGGTGCTTTGAAAAGGGAAACATTGAGCTACCAGTCAATCAATCACAACCACTGCTTGGCCTATCACCTGAGAAAATGAGAATCAAAAATCACAGGCTGGCAAACCTGTACGCCAGCAATATTTACCATAGCCAGCACTTGGAAGCAATGAAAATGTCCATCAACCGAGGAATGCACCAAGAAGAAGTGGTCCACGTACACAATGGAATATTACTCTAATAATAAATATAAATTAAATTAAAAACAAACAAAAGCAAGGAGACATCAACATTTGTGGGTTTATCTGGGCACATTGCAGTCTAATTTATAACCGAAGAACACCACTGGCCGGTAGGTCTGTTTCCCTAGTACCAGCATGGGGAACGTAGAAAGGCTGCCGCTCTCTGGCCATTACCTGCAAAAGCAGGTTTAAAGCCTGAGCTAATGGTCACTTCATATGAACAAGTACTTCAGGGCTGTAAATGAAACCTGCCCTCAAAATGTCTTGAGGGAGATAATGGCCAAAATATTTCAAATGGTGACACATACTTTAAGAAAACACTTTGAAGAAATAAGCTCTAATCACAGCTGGAAAAATTAAAAGGACATGTCTTAAAGCTCAATTTCAACACATTATGAGACACATGCAAATTCAACCACAAAGAGGTATCAGCTCACACCACTCAGAATAACCATCAGCAAAAACTACAAGGAATAAATGCTGAAGGTGCTAGGAAGAAATACATACCGTCCACTTTAAGTGGGACGTAACCTGGAAAGAGCCACTAAGGAGAACAGAATAGAGGTGCCTTTAAAAGGTAACCATTGAGCTACCATATGATCTAGCAGACCTATGCCTAGACCTATAAACGAAGAAGAGAGAATTGGAAGGACACAGGCACGCAAATCTACATTGCATAGTATTACAATAGCCAAGATATGGAAGTAACCAAAAAGTCCACCGACAGATGGGTGGTCAAAGAAGTACTGCTACCTGTACAGATGGAATAAGAGCTAGTGAAAAAATGAAACAATGCCATTTGCAGCACCATAGATGAGTCTAGAAGTAATCACGCAACTTGGAGTAAGTGAGAAAGCGAAAGACACATATCCTATCATATCACATATAGGTGTTACCTAAAAAATGATACAAACAAAGATATTTCCACAGAGAAACACTATCATAGATTCATTAAAAAAACTTATGGTTCACCAAATGGAAAGGTGTGAGGATTGGATACATTACCATATTGAGGTTAACAGAGAGATACAAACACATGTGAAATATATAATCACCAAAGACCTACGCAATACCAAGAGAAGTCTACTCAACATTGTGTCATTACCTACATGGGAAAAGGATCCGAAGAAGAATAGATATATGCATGTGTGTGAAAGAACCACATCTTGCACACCTAGAACAAACAAAACATTGTAATCAAGTTTGCTGTGATAAGAAATAAAAATTAAATTCAAAATACCAACAAGAAGTAATGAGACATAAACTTAAAGGGCTTTTTCCTCGCACATTCCATTCTAATTTACAACCTAGAACACCACTTCCAGTAAGGCTCTGTTGCCCTAGTAACCAGATTTGGTAAAGGAGAAATGCTGCCGCCTTGTGGCCGATTCCCGCAAGAGCAGCTTTTAACCCACAGCTAATGGTCACTTACCATTCACAAGGACTCAGGGCTGTAAAGGACACCTGCCCTCAAAATTGTGCTGAGGTAGGGAATGGATACAAAAAATTCAAAACAGGCAAAATTTTCAAGAAGATAGTATGAAGAGGTAAGTTTTACTCACTCTCTTTTTAAAGAAAGGAAAATGGATAAAAGCTCCACCTCAGGAAGTATTAGACTCATGCAATCTAATCTACAAAAAGTTTTCAACTCACACCAGTCGACTGACCATTGGCAAAAAGTCTACAAACAATAAATGCTGAAGAGGTTTTAGAGAACTGTGTACCCTCTAGCTGCTGGTGAGATGCAAAAGGGTTAAACGCTAATAATGAGAACAGAAAGGAGCTGCGTTGAAAAGGAAAAATTGAGGTACCATTCAATCCAGCAGACGCACCAATGGGCCTCTCACCTGAGAAGACCAGAATGAAGAAGACCCGGGCTGCAAAAGCTGCACTGCAGCCTTATTCACCATAGCCAAGACAGTGAAGCAACCAAAATGTCCATCAACAGATGAAAGGATAAAGAAGAAGTGGTCCATGTACACAATGAATACTAGCCATGGAAAACAATGAAACACTGCTCTTTGAGGCACCATAGATGATCTTGGAGATAATCACAGAACATGAGGTAAGTCGGAAAGCAGAGCAAAAGTCCTATATCCTATGATATCACTTATAGGCGTTATCTAATAACTGACACAAATGAACATATTTCCACAGAGAAAGTCAATCACAGACTTATTAAAAAAAAACCTATGCTTATCTAAAAGGAAAGGTGGGGGGAATGGATAAATGAAGATTAGCGTTACCATATGTATACAAATACATATTATATACATATATCAAAAAGACCGACCATATAGCAAGGAAGGTTTACGGAACACTCTGTAATAATTTACAGGGGAAGAGGATCTCTACATAAATAGGCATATAGAATATGTAGATGAACCAGAGTGTGTACACCTTGGACAAGCAACATTCTAACCATTACCCCAATTGAAAAAATTAAAACAACGAACTAGGAGTAATGAGACATAAACTTATGGGGGGTTTTCCTGGCACATTCCATTCAAATTTACAACCTAGGCAAACGACTTCCAGAACGGCTCTGCTGCCCTAGTACCCAGATTTGGGAATGGAGAAATGCTGCATCCTTGTGGCCGTTTCCCACCACAGCAGCTTTAAACCCACTGCAAAAGGTCACTAAATATTCACCAATTGCAGGTCTGTAAATGACACCTGCCCTCCAAAAAATACTGAGGTCGAAAATCGACCAAAAAATTCTAGAGTGCAACCTTCCAAAAAGAAAATTTGAAGAGGTATATTATACTCACACTTTTGTTCTTTTTTCTTTTAACAGAAAAGAAAAAGGCGTGGAAAAATGATGAATTGTAGGAATTTTTACAGACATGTAAACCCAAATTACAAAAACCTATCAGCTCACACCAGTCAGAATGGCCATCAACAAAAATGCTGCAAACAAGAAATGCTGACGTGATTGTGGAGAAATGCGTACCCTCGATTCTAAGGGGGACGTGGTAAGAGCCACTAATGAAAGCACAATTGAGTTGCCTTGAAAAGGTAAACGTTGAGCTACCATACCAGTCAATCAATCATAACCACTGCTGGGTCTATCACCTGAGAAAATGAAAATCACAAATCACAGGCTGGCAATCCTGCCCTCCAGCAATATTTACCATAGGCAACACTTGGAAGCAAGGAAAATGTCCATCAACAGAGGAATGCACCAAGAAGAAGTGGTCCATGTACACAATTGAATATTAGCCATGGAAAACACTGAAGCGCTGCTCTTTGAGGCACCACAGATGAGCCTGGAGATAATCACAAAACATGAAGTAGGTCGGAAAGCAAAAGACCTATAGCCTATATAATCACTTATGGCATTATCTAATAACTGACACAGATGAACATATTTCCAAAGAGAAAGACACTCACAGGCTTAGAAAACAAAACAAACTATGCTCATCTAAAAGGAAAGGAGGGGGGAAATTGAGAAATGAGGATTAGTGTTACTATACATATACAAATACATATTATATACATGTATCAAAAAGACCGAACATATAGCAAGGGAGGTCGATGGAACACTGTAATATTTTACATGGGAAGAGGATCTGTACATTAATAGACATACATAATGTACAAATGGACCAGATGGTGTACACCTAGGACAAACAATATTCTAAACTTTACCCAGATTAAAAAAATTTTAAAAACCAAGAAGAAGTAATGAGACATAAACTTATGGGGATTTCTCCTGGCAAATTCCATTCTAATTTATAACCTAGGACAATGACTTCCAGAAAGGCTCTGCTGCCCTAGTACCCAGATTGGGGAATGGAGAAAAGCTACCTCCTTGTGGACGTTTCCCACAACAGCAGCTTTGAACCCACTGCAAAAGGTCACTAAATTTTCACCAACTTGCAGTTCTGTAAATGACACCTGCCCTCCAAAAAATTTCTGGGGTCAAATATCGACCAAAAAATTCAAAAGAGGGCAACCTTCGAAGAAGTCAATTTCAAGAGCTCTATTATACTTACGGTTTTTTCTTTTAAGAGAAAAGAAAAAGGCGTAGGAATATGATGAATTTAAAAATTTTAATGTCATGCATACCCATATTACAAAAACCTATCAGCTCACAGCAATCAGAATGGCCATTAGGAAAAATGCTGCCAAAAATAAACGGTGAAGGGAGTGTGGAGAAATGCGTACCCTCGGTTGTAAGGGGGGGCATGTAAAGAGCCACTAATGAAAACACAACGTAGGTGCTTTGAAAAGGGAAACATTGAGCTACCAGTCAATCAATCACAACCACTGCTTGGCCTATCACCTGAGAAAATGAGAATCAAAAATCACAGGCTGGCAAACCTGTACGCCAGCAATATTTACCATAGCCAGCACTTGGAAGCAATGAAAATGTCCATCAACCGAGGAATGCACCAAGAAGAAGTGGTCCACGTACACAATGGGATATTACTCTAATAATAAATATAAATTAAATTAAAAACAAACAAAAGCAAGGAGTCATCAACATTTGTGGGTTTATCCGGGCACATTGCACTCTAATTTATAACCGAAGAACACCACTGGCCGGTAGGTCTGTTTCCCTAGTACCAGCATGGGGAACGTAGAAAGGCTGCCGCTCTCTGGCCACTACCTGCAAAAGCAGGTTTAAAGCCTGAGCTAATGGTCACTTCATATGAACAAGTACTGCAGGTCTGTAAATGAAATCTGCCCTCAAAATGTCTTGAGGGAGATAATGGCCAAAATATTTCAAATGGTGACACATACTTTAAGAAAACACTTTGAAGAAATAAGCTCTAATCACAGCTGGAAAAATAAAAAGGACATGTCTTAAAGCTCAATTTCAACACATTATGAGACACATGCAAATTCAACCACAAAGAGGTATCAGCTCACACCACTCAGAATAACCATCAGCAAAAACTACAAAGAATAAATGCTGAAGGTGCCGGGAAGAAATGCATACCCTCTACTTTAAGTGGGACGTAACCTGGAAAGAGCCACTAAGGAGAACAGAATAGAGGTGCCTTTAAAAGGTAACCATTGAGCTACCATATGATCCAGCAGACCTATTCCTGGGCCTATAAACTAAGAAGAGAGAATTGGAAGGACACAGGCACGCAAATCTACATTGCATAGTATTACAATAGCCAAGATATGGAAGTAACCAAAAAGTCCACCGACAGATGGGTGGACAAAGAAGAACTGCTACCTGTACAGATGGAATAGGAGCTAGTGAAAAAATGAAACAATGCCATTTGCAGCACCATAGATGAGTCTAGAAGTAATCACGCAACTTGGAGTAAGTGAGAAAGCGAAAGACACATATCCTATCATATCACATATAGGTGTTACCTAAAAAATGATACAAACAAAGATATTTCCACAGAGAAACACTATCATAGATTCATTAAAAAAACTTATGGTTCACCAAATGGAAAGGTGTGAGGATTGGATACATTACCATATTGAGGTTAACAGAGAGATACAAACACATGTGAAATATATAATCACCAAAGACCTACGCAATACCAAGAGAAGTCTACTCAACATTGTGTCATTACCTACATGGGAAAAGGATCCGAAGAAGAATAGATATATGCATGTGTGTGAAAGAACCACATCTTGCACACCTAGAACAAACAAAACATTGTAATCAAGTTTGCTGTGATAAGAAATAAAAATTAAATTCAAAATACCAACAAGAAGTAATGAGACATAAACTTAAAGGGCTTTTTCCTCGCACATTCCATTCTAATTTACAACCTAGAACACCACTTCCAGTAAGGCTCTGTTGCCCTAGTAACCAGATTTGGTAAAGGAGAAATGCTGCCGCCTTGTGGCCGATTCCCGCAAGAGCAGCTTTTAACCCACAGCTAATGGTCACTTACCATTCACAAGGACTCAGGGCTGTAAAGGACACCTGCCCTCAAAATTGTGCTGAGGTAGGGAATGGATACAAAAAATTCAAAACAGGCCAAATTTTCAAGAAGATAGTATGAAGAGGTAAGTTTTACTCACTCTCTTTTTAAAGAAAGGAAAATGGATAAAAGCTCCACCTCAGGAAGTATTAGACTCATGCAATCTAATCTACAAAAAGTTTTCAACTCACACCAGTCGACTGACCATTGGCAAAAAGTCTACAAACAATAAATGCTGAAGAGGTTTTAGAGAACTGTGTACCCTCTAGCTGCTGGTGAGATGCAAAAGGGTTAAACGCTAATAATGAGAACAGAAAGGAGCTGCGTTGAAAAGGAAAAATTGAGGTACCATTCAATCCAGCAGGCGCACCAATGGGCCTCTCACCTGAGAAGACCAGAATGAAGAAGACCCGGGCTGCAAAAGCTGCACTGCAGCCTTATTCACCATAGCCAAGACAGTGAAGCAACCAAAATGTCCATCAACAGATGAAAGGATAAAGAAGAAGTGGTCCATGTACACAATGAATACTAGCCATGGTAAACAATGAAACACTGCTCTTTGAGGCACCATAGATGATCTTGGAGATAATCACAGAACATGAGGTAAGTCGGAAAGCAAAAGTCCTATATCCTATGATATCACTTATAGGCGTTATCTAATAACTGACACAAATGAACATAATTCCACAGAGAAAGTCAATCACAGACTTATTAAAAAAAAACTATGCTTATCTAAAAGGAAAGGTGGGAGGAATGGATAAATGAAGATTAGCGTTACCATATGTATACAAATACATATTATATACATATATCAAAAAGTCCGACCATATAGCAAGGAAGGTTTACAGAACACTCTGTAATAATTTACAGGGGAAGAGGATCTCTACATAAATAGGTATATAGAATATGTAGATGAACCAGAGTGTGTACACCTTGGACAAGCAACATTCTAACCATTACCCCAATTGAAAAAATTAAAACAACGAACTAGGCGTAATGAGACATAAACTTATGGGGGGTTTTCCTGGCACATTCCATTCAAATTTACAACCTAGGCAAACGACTTCCAGAACGGCTGTGCTGCCCTAGTACCCAGATTTGGGAATGGAGAAATGCTGCATCCTTGTGGCCATTTCCCACCACAGCAGCTTTAAACCCACTGCAAAAGGTCACTAAATATTCACCAATTGCAGGTCTGTAAATGACACCTGCCCTCCAAAAAATACTGAGGTCGAAAATCGACCAAAAAATTCTAGAGTGCAACCTTCCAAAAAGAAAATTTGAAGAGGTATATTATACTCACACTTTTTTTCTTTTTTCTTTTAACAGAAAAGAAAAAGGCGTGGAAAAATGATGAATTGTAGGAATTTTTACAGACATGTAAACCCAAATTACAAACACCTATCAGCTCACACCAGTCAGAATGGCCATCAACAAAAATGCTGCAAACAAGAAATGCTGACCTGATTGTGGAGAAATGCGTACCCTCGATTCTAAGGGGGACGTGGTAAGAGCCACTAATGAAAGCACAATTGAGGTGCCTTGAAAAGGTAAACGTTGAGCTACCATACCATTCAATCAATCATAACCACTGCTGGGTCTATCACCTGAGAAAATGAAAATCACAAATCACAGGCTGGCAATCCTGCCCTCCAGCATTATTTACCATAGGCAACACTTGGAAGCAAGGAAAATGTCCATCAACAGAGGAATGCACCAAGAAGAAGTGGTCCATGTACACAATGGAATATTAGCCATGGAAAACACTGAAGCGCTGCTCTTTGAGGCACCACAGATGAGCCTGGAGATAATCACAAAACATGAAGTAGGTCGGAAAGCAAAAGACCTATAGCCTATATAATCACTTATGGCATTATCTAATAACTGACACAGATGAACATATTTCCAAAGAGAAAGACACTCACAGGCTTAGAAAACAAAACAAACTATGCTCATCTAAAAGGAAAGGAGGGGGGAAATTGAGAAATGAGGATTAGTGTTACTATACATATACAAATACATATTATATACATGTATCAAAAAGACCGAACATATAGCAAGGGAGGTCGATGGAACACTGTAATATTTTACATGGGAAGAGGAT
Organism: Balaenoptera borealis; assembly: GCF_965194805.1. NCBI lineage: Eukaryota > Metazoa > Chordata > Mammalia > Artiodactyla > Balaenopteridae > Balaenoptera > Balaenoptera borealis. The sequence goes on along the minus strand of NW_028123237.1, from coordinate 129,061 downwards.
CTGTACATTAATAGACATACATAATGTACAAATGGACCAGATGGTGTACACCTAGGACAAACAATATTCTAAACTTTACCCAGATTAAAAAAAATTTAAAAACCAAGAAGAAGTAATGAGACATAAACTTATGGGGATTTCTCCTGGCAAATTCCATTCTAATTTATAACCTAGGACAATGACTTCCAGAAAGGCTCTGCTGCCCTAGTACCCAGATTGGGGAATGGAGAAAAGCTACCTCCTTGTGGACGTTTCCCACAACAGCAGCTTTGAACCCACTGCAAAAGGTCACTAAATTTTCACCAACTTGCAGTTCTGTCAATGACACCTGCCCTCCAAAAAATTTCTGGGGTCAAAAATCGACCAAAAAATTCAAAAGAGGGCAACCTTCGAAGAAGTCAATTTCAAGAGCTCTATTGTACTTACGGTTTTTTCTTTTAAGAGAAAAGAAAAAGGCGTAGGAATATGATGAATTTTAAAAATTTTAATGTCATGCATACCCATATTACAAAAACCTATCAGCTCACAGCAATCAGAATGGCCTTTAGGAAAAATGCTGCAAAATATAAACGGTGAAGGGTGTGTGGAGAAATGCGTACCCTCGTTTGTAAGGGGGGACATGTAAAGAGCCACTAATGCAAACACAATGTAGGTGCTTTGAAAAGGGAAACATTGAGCTACCAGTCAATCAATCACAACCACTGCTTGGCCTATCACCTGAGAAAATGAGAATCAAAAATCACAGGCTGGCAAACCTGTACGCCAGCAATATTTACCATAGCCAGCACTTGGAAGCAATGAAAATGTCCATCAACCGAGGAATGCACCAAGAAGAAGTGGTCCACGTACACAATGGAATATTACTCTAATAATAAATATAAATTAAATTAAAAACAAACAAAAGCAAGGAGACATCAACATTTGTGGGTTTATCCGGGCACATTGCAGTCTAATTTATAACCGAAGAACACCACTGGCCGGTAGGTCTGTTTCCCTAGTACCAGCATGGGGAACGTAGAAAGGCTGCCGCTCTCTGGCCATTACCTGCAAAAGCAGGTTTAAAGCCTGAGCTAATGGTCACTTCATATGAACAAGTACTGCAGGTCTGTAAATGAAATCTGCCCTCAAAATGTCTTGAGGGAGATAATGGCCAAAATATTTCAAATGGTGACACATACTTTAAGAAAACACTTTGAAGAAATAAGCTCTAATCACAGCTGGAAAAATAAAAAGGACATGTCTTAAAGCTCAATTTCAACACATTATGAGACACATGCAAATTCAACCACAAAGAGGTATCAGCTCACACCACTCAGAATAACCATCAGCAAAAACTACAAAGAATAAATGCTGAAGGTGCCGGGAAGAAATGCATACCCTCTACTTTAAGTGGGACGTAACCTGGAAAGAGCCACTAAGGAGAACAGAATAGAGGTGCCTTTAAAAGGTAACCATTGAGCTACCATATGATCCAGCAGACCTATTCCTGGGCCTATAAACTAAGAAGAGAGAATTGGAAGGACACAGGCACGCAAATCTACATTGCATAGTATTACAATAGCCAAGATATGGAAGTAACCAAAAAGTCCACCGACAGATGGGTGGACAAAGAAGAACTGCTACCTGTACAGATGGAATAGGAGCTAGTGAAAAAATGAAACAATGCCATTTGCAGCACCATAGATGAGTCTAGAAGTAATCACGCAACTTGGAGTAAGTGAGAAAGCGAAAGACACATATCCTATCATATCACATATAGGTGTTACCTAAAAAATGATACAAACAAAGATATTTCCACAGAGAAACACTATCATAGATTCATTAAAAAAACTTATGGTTCACCAAATGGAAAGGTGTGAGGATTGGATACATTACCATATTGAGGTTAACAGAGAGATACAAACACATGTGAAATATATAATCACCAAAGACCTACGCAATACCAAGAGAAGTCTACTCAACATTGTGTCATTACCTACATGGGAAAAGGATCCGAAGAAGAATAGATATATGCATGTGTGTGAAAGAACCACATCTTGCACACCTAGAACAAACAAAACATTGTAATCAAGTTTGCTGTGATAAGAAATAAAAATTAAGTTCAAAATACCAACAAGAAGTAATGAGACATAAACTTAAAGGGCTTTTTCCTCGCACATTCCATTCTAATTTACAACCTAGAACACCACTTCCAGTAAGGCTCTGTTGCCCTAGAAACCAGATTTGGTAAAGGAGAAATGCTGCCGCCTTGTGGCCGATTCCCGCAAGAGCAGCTTTTAACCCACAGCTAATGGTCACTTACCATTCACAAGGACTCAGGGCTGTAAAGGACACCTGCCCTCAAAATTGTGCTGAGGTAGGGAATGGATACAAAAAATTCAAAACAGGCCAAATTTTCAAGAAGATAGTATGAAGAGGTAAGTTTTACTCACTCTCTTTTTAAAGAAAGGAAAATGGATAAAAGCTCCACCTCAGGAAGAATTAGACTCATGCAATCTAATCTACAAAAAGTTTCAACTTACACCAGTCGACTGACCATTGGCAAAAAGTCTACAAACAATAAATGCTGAAGAGGTTTTAGAGAACTGTGTACCCTCTAGCTGCTGGTGAGATGCAAAAGGGTTAAACGCTAATAATGAGAACAGAAAGGAGCTGCGTTGAAAAGGAAAAATTGAGGTACCATTCAATCCAGCAGGCGCACCAATGGGCCTCTCACCTGAGAAGACCAGAATGAAGAAGACCCGGGCTGCAAAAGCTGCACTGCAGCCTTATTCACAATAGACAAGACAGTGAAGCAACCAAAATGTCCATCAACAGATGAAAGGATAAAGAAGAAGTGGTCCATGTACACAATGAATACTAGCCATGGAAAACAATGAAACACTGCTCTTTGAGGCACCATAGATGATCTTGGAGATAATCATAGAACATGAGGTAAGTCGGAAAGCAAAAGTCCTATATCCTATGATATCACTTATAGGCGTTATCTAATAACTGACACAAATGAACATATTTCCACAGAGAAAGTCAATCACAGACTTATTAAAAAAAAACTATGCTTATCTAAAAGGAAAGGTGGGGGGAATGGATAAATGAAGATTAGCGTTACCATATGTATACAAATACATATTATATACATATATCAAAAAGACCGACCATATAGCAAGGAAGGTTTACGGAACACTCTGTAATAATTTACAGGGGAAGAGGATCTCTACATAAATAGGTATATAGAATATGTAGATGAACCAGAGTGTGTACACCTTGGACAAGCAACATTCTAACCATTACCCCAATTGAAAAAATTAAAACAACGAACTAGGAGTAATGAGACATAAACTTATGGGGGGTTTTCCTGGCACATTCCATTCAAATTTACAACCTAGGCAAATGACTTCCAGAACGGCTCTGCTGCCCTAGTACCCAGATTTGGGAATGGAGAAATGCTGCATCCTTGTGGCCGTTTCCCACCACAGCAGCTTTAAACCCACTGCAAAAGGTCACTAAATATTCACCAATTGCAGGTCTGTAAATGACACCTGCCCTCCAAAAAATACTGAGGTCGAAAATCGACCAAAAAATTCTAGAGTGCAACCTTCCAAAAAGAAAATTTGAAGAGGTATATTATACTCACACTTTTGTTCTTTTTTCTTTTAACAGAAAAGAAAAAGGCGTGGAAAAATGATGAATTGTAGGAATTTTTACAGACATGTAAACCCAAATTACAAAAACCTATCAGCTCACACCAGTCAGAATGGCCATCAACAAAAATGCTGCAAACAAGAAATGCTGACGTGATTGTGGAGAAATGCGTACCCTCGATTCTAAGGGGGACGTGGTAAGAGCCACTAATGAAAGCACAATTGAGTTGCCTTGAAAAGGTAAACGTTGAGCTACCATACCAGTCAATCAATCATAACCACTGCTGGGTCTATCACCTGAGAAAATGAAAATCACAAATCACAGGCTGGCAATCCTGCCCTCCAGCAATATTTACCATAGGCAACACTTGGAAGCAAGGAAAATGTCCATCAACAGAGGAGTGCACCAAGAAGAAGTGGTCCATGTACACAATGGAATATTAGCCATGGAAAACACTGAAGCGCTGCTCTTTGAGGCACCACAGATGAGCCTGGAGATAATCACAAAACATGAAGTAGGTCGGAAAGCAAAAGACCTATAGCCTATATAATCACTTATGGCATTATCTAATAACTGACACAGATGAACATATTTCCAAAGAGAAAGACACTCACAGGCTTAGAAAACAAAACAAACTATGCTCATCTAAAAGGAAAGGAGGGGGGAAATTGAGAAATGAGGATTAGTGTTACTATACATATACAAATACATATTATATACATGTATCAAAAAGACCGAACATATAGCAAGGGAGGTCGATGGAACACTGTAATATTTTACATGGGAAGAGGATCTGTACATTAATAGACATACATAATGTACAAATGGACCAGATGGTGTACACCTAGGACAAACAATATTCTAAACTTTACCCAGATTAAAAAAATTTTAAAAACCAAGAAGAAGTAATGAGACATAAACTTATGGGGATTTCTCCTGGCAAATTCCATTCTAATTTATAACCTAGGACAATGACTTCCAGAAGGGCTCTGCTGCCCTAGTACCCAGATTGGGGAATGGAGAAAAGCTACCTCCTTGTGGACGTTTCCCACAACAGCAGCTTTGAACCCACTGCAAAAGGTCACTAAATTTTCACCAACTTGCAGTTCTGTAAATGACACCTGCCCTCCAAAAAATTTCTGGGGTGAAAAATCGACCAAAAAATTCAAAAGAGGGCAACCTTCGAAGAAGTCAATTTCAAGAGCTCTATTATACTTACGGTTTTTTCTTTTAAGAGAAAAGAAAAAGGCGTAGGAATATGATGAATTTAAAAATTTTAATGTCATGCATACCCATATTACAAAAACCTATCAGCTCACAGCAATCAGAATGGCCATTAGGAAAAATGCTGCCAAAAATAAACGGTGAAGGGAGTGTGGAAAAATGCGTACCCTCGGTTGTAAGGGGGGGCATGTAAAGAGCCACTAATGAAAACACAACGTAGGTGCTTTGAAAAGGGAAACATTGAGCTACCAGTCAATCAATCACAACCACTGCTTGGCCTATCACCTGAGAAAATGAGAATCAAAAATCACAGGCTGGCAAACCTGTACGCCAGCAATATTTACCATAGCCAGCACTTGGAAGCAATGAAAATGTCCATCAACCGAGGAATGCACCAAGAAGAAGTGGTCCACGTACACAATGGAATATTACTCTAATAATAAATATAAATTAAATTAAAAACAATCAAAAGCAAGGAGACATCAACATTTGTGGGTTTATCCGGGCACATTGCACTCTAATTTATAACCGAAGAACACCACTGGCCGGTAGGTCTGTTTCCCTAGTACCAGCATGGGGAATGTAGAAAGGCTGCCGCTCTCTGGCCATTACCTTCAAAAGCAGGTTTAAAGCCTGAGCTAATGGTCACTTCATATGAACAAGTACTTCAGGGCTGTAAATGAAACCTGCCCTCAAAATGTCTTGAGGGAGATAATGGCCAAAATATTTCAAATGGTGACACATACTTTAAGAAAACACTTTGAAGAAATAAGCTCTAATCACAGCTGGAAAAATTAAAAGGACATGTCTTAAAGCTCAATTTCAACACATTATGAGACACATGCAAATTCAACCACAAAGAGGTATCAGCTCACACCACTCAGAATAACCATCAGCAAAAACTACAAAGAATAAATGCTGAAGGTGCTAGGAAGAAATACATACCCTCCACTTTAAGTGGGACGTAACCTGGAAAGAGCCACTAAGGAGAACAGAATAGAGGTGCCTTTAAAAGGTAACCATTGAGCTACCATATGATCTAGCAGACCTATGCCTAGACCTATAAACGAAGAAGAGAGAATTGGAAGGACACAGGCACGCAAATCTACATTGCATAGTATTACAATAGCCAAGATATGGAAGTAACCAAAAAGTCCACCGACAGATGGGTGGTCAAAGAAGTACTGCTACCTGTACAGATGGAATAAGAGCTAGTGAAAAAATGAAACAATGCCATTTGCAGCACCATAGATGAGTCTAGAAGTAATCACGCAACTTGGAGTAAGTGAGAAAGCGAAAGACACATATCCTATCATATCACATATAGGTGTTACCTAAAAAATGATACAAACAAAGATATTTCCACAGAGAAACACTATCATAGATTCATTAAAAAAACTTATGGTTCACCAAATGGAAAGGTGTGAGGATTGGATACATTACCATATTGAGGTTAACAGAGAGATACAAACACATGTGAAATATATAATCACCAAAGACCTACGCAATACCAAGAGAAGTCTACTCAACATTGTGTCATTACCTACATGGGAAAAGGATCCGAAGAAGAATAGATATATGCATGTGTGTGAAAGAACCACATCTTGCACACCTAGAACAAACAAAACATTGTAATCAAGTTTGCTGTGATAAGAAATAAAAATTAAATTCAAAATACCAACAAGAAGTAATGAGACATAAACTTAAAGGGCTTTTTCCTCGCACATTCCATTCTAATTTACCACCTAGAACACCACTTCCAGTAAGGCTCTGTTGCCCTAGTAACCAGATTTGGTAAAGGAGAAATGCTGCCGCCTTGTGGCCGATTCCCGCAAGAGCAGCTTTTAACCCACAGCTAATGGTCACTTACCATTCACAAGGACTCAGGGCTGTAAAGGACACCTGCCCTCAAAATTGTGCTGAGGTAGGGAATGGATACAAAAAATTCAAAACAGGCCAAATTTTCAAGAAGATAGTATGAAGAGGTAAGTTTTACTCACTCTCTTTTTAAAGAAAGGAAAATGGATAAAAGCTCCACCTCAGGAAGTATTAGACTCATGCAATCTAATCTACAAAAAGTTTTCAACTCACACCAGTCGACTGACCATTGGCAAAAAGTCTACAAACAATAAATGCTGAAGAGGTTTTAGAGAACTGTGTACCCTCTAGCTGCTGGTGAGATGCAAAAGGGTTAAACGCTAATAATGAGAACAGAAAGGAGCTGCGTTGAAAAGGAAAAATTGAGGTACCATTCAATCCAGCAGACGCACCAATGGGCCTCTCACCTGAGAAGACCAGAATGAAGAAGACCCGGGCTGCAAAAGCTGCACTGCAGCCTTATTCACCATAGCCAAGACAGTGAAGCAACCAAAATGTCCATCAACAGATGAAAGGATAAAGAAGAAGTGGTCCATGTACACAATGAATACTAGCCATGGAAAACAATGAAACACTGCTCTTTGAGGCACCATAGATGATCTTGGAGATAATCACAGAACATGAGGTAAGTCGGAAAGCAAAAGTCCTATATCCTATGATATCACTTACAGGCGTTATCTAATAACTGACACAAATGAACATATTTCCACAGAGAAAGTCAATCACAGACTTATTAAAAAAAAACCTATGCTTATCTAAAAGGAAAGGTGGGGGGAATGGATAAATGAAGATTAGCGTTACCATATGTATACAAATACATATTATATACATATATCAAAAAGACCGACCATATAGCAAGGAAGGTTTACGGAACACTCTGTAATAATTTACAGGGGAAGAGGATCTCTACATAAATAGGTATATAGAATATGTAGATGAACCAGAGTGTGTACACCTTGGACAAGCAACATTCTAACCATTACCCCAATTGAAAAAATTAAAACAACGAACTAGGAGTAATGAGACATAAACTTATGGGGGGTTTTCCTGGCACATTCCATTCAAATTTACAACCTAGGCAAACGACTTCCAGAACGGCTCTGCTGCCCTAGTACCCAGATTTGGGAATGGAGAAATGCTGCATCCTTGTGGCCGTTTCCCACCACAGCAGCTTTAAACCCACTGCAAAAGGTCACTAAATATTCACCAATTGCAGGTCTGTAAATGACACCTGCCCTCCAAAAAATACTGAGGTCGAAAATCGACCAAAAAATTCTAGAGTGCAACCTTCCAAAAAGAAAATTTGAAGAGGTATATTATACTCACACTTTTGTTCTTTTTTCTTTTAACAGAAAAGAAAAAGGCGTGGAAAAATGATGAATTGTAGGAATTTTTACAGACATGTAAACCCAAATTACAAAAACCTATCAGCTCACACCAGTCAGAATGGCCATCAACAAAAATGCTGCAAACAAGAAATGCTGACGTGATTGTGGAGAAATGCGTACCCTCGATTCTAAGGGGGACGTGGTAAGAGCCACTAATGAAAGCACAATTGAGTTGCCTTGAAAAGGTAAACGTTGAGCTACCATACCAGTCAATCAATCATAACCACTGCTGGGTCTATCACCTGAGAAAATGAAAATCACAAATCACAGGCTGGCAATCCTGCCCTCCAGCAATATTTACCATAGGCAACACTTGGAAGCAAGGAAAATGTCCATCAACAGAGGAATGCACCAAGAAGAAGTGGTCCATGTACACAATGGAATATTAGCCATGGAAAACACTGAAGCGCTGCTCTTTGAGGCACCACAGATGAGCCTGGAGATAATCACAAAACATGAAGTAGGTCGGAAAGCAAAAGACCTATAGCCTATATAATCACTTATGGCATTATCTAATAACTGACACAGATGAACATATTTCCAAAGAGAAAGACACTCACAGGCTTAGAAAACAAAACAAACTATGCTCATCTAAAAGGAAAGGAGGGGGGAAATTGAGAAATGAGGATTAGTGTTACTATACATATACAAATACATATTATATACATGTATCAAAAAGACCGAACATATAGCAAGGGAGGTCGATGGAACACTGTAATATTTTACATGGGAAGAGGATCTGTACATTAATAGACATACATAATGTACAAATGGACCAGATGGTGTACACCTAGGACAAACAATATTCTAAACTTTACCCAGATTAAAAAAATTTTAAAAACCAAGAAGAAGTAATGAGACATAAACTTATGGGGATTTCTCCTGGCAAATTCCATTCTAATTTATAACCTAGGACAATGACTTCCAGAAGGGCTCTGCTGCCCTAGTACCCAGATTGGGGAATGGAGAAAAGCTACCTCCTTGTGGACGTTTCCCACAACAGCAGCTTTGAACCCACTGCAAAAGGTCACTAAATTTTCACCAACTTGCAGTTCTGTAAATGACACCTGCCCTCCAAAAAATTTCTGGGGTCAAATATCGACCAAAAAATTCAAAAGAGGGCAACCTTCGAAGAAGTCAATTTCAAGAGCTCTATTATACTTACGGTTTTTTCTTTTAAGAGAAAAGAAAAAGGCGTAGGAATATGATGAATTTAAAAATTTTAATGTCATGCATACCCATATTACAAAAACCTATCAGCTCACAGCAATCAGAATGGCCATTAGGAAAAATGCTGCCAAAAATAAACGGTGAAGGGAGTGTGGAGAAATGCGTACCCTCGGTTGTAAGGGGGGGCATGTAAAGAGCCACTAATGAAAACACAACGTAGGTGCTTTGAAAAGGGAAACATTGAGCTACCAGTCAATCAATCACAACCACTGCTTGGCCTATCACCTGAGAAAATGAGAATCAAAAATCACAGGCTGGCAAACCTGTACGCCAGCAATATTTACCATAGCCAGCACTTGGAAGCAATGAAAATGTCCATCAACCGAGGAATGCACCAAGAAGAAGTGGTCCACGTACACAATGGAATATTACTCTAATAATAAATATAAATTAAATTAAAAACAAACAAAAGCAAGGAGACATCAACATTTGTGGGTTTATCCGGGCACATTGCACTCTAATTTATAACCGAAGAACACCACTGGCCGGTAGGTCTGTTTCCCTAGTACCAGCATGGGGAACGTAGAAAGGCTGCCGCTCTCTGGCCATTACCTGCAAAAGCAGGTTTAAAGCCTGAGCTAATGGTCACTTCATATGAACAAGTACTTCAGGGCTGTAAATGAAACCTGCCCTCAAAATGTCTTGAGGGAGATAATGGCCAAAATATTTCAAATGGTGACACATACTTTAAGAAAACACTTTGAAGAAATAAGCTCTAATCACAGCTGGAAAAATTAAAAGGACATGTCTTAAAGCTCAATTTCAACACATTATGAGACACATGCAAATTCAACCACAAAGAGGTATCAGCTCACACCACTCAGAATAACCATCAGCAAAAACTACAAAGAATAAATGCTGAAGGTGCTAGGAAGAAATACATACCCTCCACTTTAAGTGGGACGTAACCTGGAAAGAGCCACTAAGGAGAACAGAATAGAGGTGCCTTTAAAAGGTAACCATTGAGCTACCATATGATCTAGCAGACCTATGCCTAGACCTATAAACGAAGAAGAGAGAATTGGAAGGACACAGGCACGCAAATCTACATTGCATAGTATTACAATAGCCAAGATATGGAAGTAACCAAAAAGTCCACCGACAGATGGGTGGTCAAAGAAGTACTGCTACCTGTACAGATGGAATAAGAGCTAGTGAAAAAATGAAACAATGCCATTTGCAGCACCATAGATGAGTCTAGAAGTAATCACGCAACTTGGAGTAAGTGAGAAAGCGAAAGACACATATCCTATCATATCACATATAGGTGTTACCTAAAAAATGATACAAACAAAGATATTTCCACAGAGAAACACTATCATAGATTCATTAAAAAAACTTATGGTTCACCAAATGGAAAGGTGTGAGGATTGGATACATTACCATATTGAGGTTAACAGAGAGATACAAACACATGTGAAATATATAATCACCAAAGACCTACGCAATACCAAGAGAAGTCTACTCAACATTGTGTCATTACCTACATGGGAAAAGGATCCGAAGAAGAATAGATATATGCATGTGTGTGAAAGAACCACATCTTGCACACCTAGAACAAACAAAACATTGTAATCAAGTTTGCTGTGATAAGAAATAAAAATTAAATTCAAAATACCAACAAGAAGTAATGAGACATAAACTTAAAGGGCTTTTTCCTCGCACATTCCATTCTAATTTACAACCTAGAACACCACTTCCAGTAAGGCTCTGTTGCCCTAGTAACCAGATTTGGTAAAGGAGAAATGCTGCCGCCTTGTGGCCGATTCCTGCAAGAGCAGCTTTTAACCCACAGCTAATGGTCACTTACCATTCACAAGGACTCAGGGCTGTAAAGGACACCTGCCCTCAAAATTGTGCTGAGGTAGGGAATGGATACAAAAAATTCAAAACAGGCCAAATTTTCAAGAAGATAGTATGAAGAGGTAAGTTTTACTCACTCTCTTTTTAAAGAAAGGAAAATGGATAAAAGCTCCACCTCAGGAAATATTAGACTCATGCAATCTAATCTACAAAAAGTTTTCAACTCACACCAGTCGACTGACCATTGGCAAAAAGTCTACAAACAATAAATGCTGAAGAGGTTTTAGAGAACTGTGTACCCTCTAGCTGCTGGTGAGATGCAAAAGGGTTAAACGCTAATAATGAGAACAGAAAGGAGCTGCGTTGAAAAGGAAAAATTGAGGTATCATTCAATCCAGCAGACGCACCAATGGGCCTCTCACCTGAGAAGACCAGAATGAAGAAGACCCGGGCTGCAAAAGCTGCACTGCAGCCTTATTCACCATAGCCAAGACAGTGAAGCAACCAAAATGTCCATCAACAGATGAAAGGATAAAGAAGAAGTGGTCCATGTACACAATGAATACTAGCCATGGAAAACAATGAAACACTGCTCTTTGAGGCACCATAGATGATCTTGGAGATAATCACAGAACATGAGGTAAGTCGGAAAGCAAAAGTCCTATATCCTATGATATCACTTATAGGCGTTATCTAATAACTGACACAAATGAACATAATTCCACAGAGAAAGTCAATCACAGACTTATTAAAAAAAAACCTATGCTTATCTAAAAGGAAAGGTGGGGGGAATGGATAAATGAAGATTAGCGTTACCATATGTATACAAATACATATTATATACATATATCAAAAAGACCGACCATATAGCAAGGAAGGTTTACGGAACACTCTGTAATAATTTACAGGGGAAGAGGATCTCTACATAAATAGGTATATAGAATATGTAGATGAACCAGAGTGTGTACACCTTGGACAAGCAACATTCTAACCATTACCCCAATTGAAAAAATTAAAACAACGAACTAGGAGTAATGAGACATAAACTTATGGGGGGTTTTCCTGGCACATTCCATTCAAATTTACAACCTAGGCAAACGACTTCCAGAACGGCTCTGCTGCCCTAGTACCCAGATTTGGGAATGGAGAAATGCTGCATCCTTGTGGCCGTTTCCCACCACAGCAGCTTTAAACCCACTGCAAAAGGTCACTAAATATTCACCAATTGCAGGTCTGTAAATGACACCTGCCCTCCAAAAAATACTGAGGTCGAAAATCGACCAAAAAATTCTAGAGTGCAACCTTCCAAAAAGAAAATTTGAAGAGGTATATTATACTCACACTTTTGTTCTTTTTTCTTTTAACAGAAAAGAAAAAGGCGTGGAAAAATGATGAATTGTAGGAATTTTTACAGACATGTAAACCCAAATTACAAAAACCTATCAGCTCACACCAGTCAGAATGGCCATCAACAAAAATGCTGCAAACAAGAAATGCTGACGTGATTGTGGAGAAATGCGTACCCTCGATTCTAAGGGGGACGTGGTAAGAGCCACTAATGAAAGCACAATTGAGTTGCCTTGAAAAGGTAAACGTTGAGCTACCATACCAGTCAATCAATCATAACCACTGCTGGGTCTATCACCTGAGAAAATGAAAATCACAAATCACAGGCTGGCAATCCTGCCCTCCAGCAATATTTACCATAGGCAACACTTGGAAGCAAGGAAAATGTCCATCAACAGAGGAATGCACCAAGAAGAAGTGGTCCATGTACACAATGGAATATTAGCCATGGAAAACACTGAAGCGCTGCTCTTTGAGGCACCACAGATGAGCCTGGAGATAATCACAAAACATGAAGTAGGTCGGAAAGCAAAAGACCTATAGCCTATATAATCACTTATGGCATTATCTAATAACTGACACAGATGAACATATTTCCAAAGAGAAAGACACTCACAGGCTTAGAAAACAAAACAAACTATGCTCATCTAAAAGGAAAGGAGGGGGGAAATTGAGAAATGAGGATTAGTGTTACTATACATATACAAATACATATTATATACATGTATCAAAAAGACCGAACATATAGCAAGGGAGGTCGATGGAACACTGTAATATTTTACATGGGAAGAGGATCTGTACATTAATAGACATACATAATGTACAAATGGACCAGATGGTGTACACCTAGGACAAACAATATTCTAAACTTTACCCAGATTAAAAAAATTTTAAAAACCAAGAAGAAGTAATGAGACATAAACTTATGGGGATTTCTCCTGGCAAATTCCATTCTAATTTATAACCTAGGACAATGACTTCCAGAAGGGCTCTGCTGCCCTAGTACCCAGATTGGGGAATGGAGAAAAGCTACCTCCTTGTGGACGTTTCCCACAACAGCAGCTTTGAACCCACTGCAAAAGGTCACTAAATTTTCACCAACTTGCAGTTCTGTAAATGACACCTGCCCTCCAAAAAATTTCTGGGGTCAAATATCGACCAAAAAATTCAAAAGAGGGCAACCTTCGAAGAAGTCAATTTCAAGAGCTCTATTATACTTACGGTTTTTTCTTTTAAGAGAAAAGAAAAAGGCGTAGGAATATGATGAATTTAAAAATTTTAATGTCATGCATACCCATATTACAAAAACCTATCAGCTCACAGCAATCAGAATGGCCATTAGGAAAAATGCTGCCAAAAATAAACGGTGAAGGGAGTGTGGAGAAATGCGTACCCTCGGTTGTAAGGGGGGGCATGTAAAGAGCCACTAATGAAAACACAACGTAGGTGCTTTGAAAAGGGAAACATTGAGCTACCAGTCAATCAATCACAACCACTGCTTGGCCTATCACCTGAGAAAATGAGAATCAAAAATCACAGGCTGGCAAACCTGTACGCCAGCAATATTTACCATAGCCAGCACTTGGAAGCAATGAAAATGTCCATCAACCGAGGAATGCACCAAGAAGAAGTGGTCCACGTACACAATGGAATATTACTCTAATAATAAATATAAATTAAATTAAAAACAAACAAAAGCAAGGAGACATCAACATTTGTGGGTTTATCCGGGCACATTGCACTCTAATTTATAACCGAAGAACACCACTGGCCGGTAGGTCTGTTTCCCTAGTACCAGCATGGGGAACGTAGAAAGGCTGCCGCTCTCTGGCCATTACCTGCAAAAGCAGGTTTAAAGCCTGAGCTAATGGTCACTTCATATGAACAAGTACTTCAGGGCTGTAAATGAAACCTGCCCTCAAAATGTCTTGAGGGAGATAATGGCCAAAATATTTCAAATGGTGACACATACTTTAAGAAAACACTTTGAAGAAATAAGCTCTAATCACAGCTGGAAAAATTAAAAGGACATGTCTTAAAGCTCAATTTCAACACATTATGAGACACATGCAAATTCAACCACAAAGAGGTATCAGCTCACACCACTCAGAATAACCATCAGCAAAAACTACAAAGAATAAATGCTGAAGGTGCTAGGAAGAAATACATACCCTCCACTTTAAGTGGGACGTAACCTGGAAAGAGCCACTAAGGAGAACAGAATAGAGGTGCCTTTAAAAGGTAACCATTGAGCTACCATATGATCTAGCAGACCTATGCCTAGACCTATAAACGAAGAAGAGAGAATTGGAAGGACACAGGCACGCAAATCTACATTGCATAGTATTACAATAGCCAAGATATGGAAGTAACCAAAAAGTCCACCGACAGATGGGTGGTCAAAGAAGTACTGCTACCTGTACAGATGGAATAAGAGCTAGTGAAAAAATGAAACAATGCCATTTGCAGCACCATAGATGAGTCTAGAAGTAATCACGCAACTTGGAGTAAGTGAGAAAGCGAAAGACACATATCCTATCATATCACATATAGGTGTTACCTAAAAAATGATACAAACAAAGATATTTCCACAGAGAAACACTATCATAGATTCATTAAAAAAACTTATGGTTCACCAAATGGAAAGGTGTGAGGATTGGATACATTACCATATTGAGGTTAACAGAGAGATACAAACACATGTGAAATATATAATCACCAAAGACCTACGCAATACCAAGAGAAGTCTACTCAACATTGTGTCATTACCTACATGGGAAAAGGATCCGAAGAAGAATAGATATATGCATGTGTGTGAAAGAACCACATCTTGCACACCTAGAACAAACAAAACATTGTAATCAAGTTTGCTGTGATAAGAAATAAAAATTAAATTCAAAATACCAACAAGAAGTAATGAGACATAAACTTAAAGGGCTTTTTCCTCGCACATTCCATTCTAATTTACCACCTAGAACACCACTTCCAGTAAGGCTCTGTTGCCCTAGTAACCAGATTTGGTAAAGGAGAAATGCTGCCGCCTTGTGGCCGATTCCCGCAAGAGCAGCTTTTAACCCACAGCTAATGGTCACTTACCATTCACAAGGACTCAGGGCTGTAAAGGACACCTGCCCTCAAAATTGTGCTGAGGTAGGGAATGGATACAAAAAATTCAAAACAGGCCAAATTTTCAAGAAGATAGTATGAAGAGGTAAGTTTTACTCACTCTCTTTTTAAAGAAAGGAAAATGGATAAAAGCTCCACCTCAGGAAATATTAGACTCATGCAATCTAATCTACAAAAAGTTTTCAACTCACACCAGTCGACTGACCATTGGCAAAAAGTCTACAAACAATAAATGCTGAAGAGGTTTTAGAGAACTGTGTACCCTCTAGCTGCTGGTGAGATGCAAAAGGGTTAAACGCTAATAATGAGAACAGAAAGGAGCTGCGTTGAAAAGGAAAAATTGAGGTACCATTCAATCCAGCAGACGCACCAATGGGCCTCTCACCTGAGAAGACCAGAATGAAGAAGACCCGGGCTGCAAAAGCTGCACTGCAGCCTTATTCACCATAGCCAAGACAGTGAAGCAACCAAAATGTCCATCAACAGATGAAAGGATAAAGAAGAAGTGGTCCATGTACACAATGAATACTAGCCATGGAAAACAATGAAACACTGCTCTTTGAGGCACCATAGATGATCTTGGAGATAATCACAGAACATGAGGTAAGTCGGAAAGCAAAAGTCCTATATCCTATGATATCACTTATAGGCGTTATCTAATAACTGACACAAATGAACATAATTCCACAGAGAAAGTCAATCACAGACTTATTAAAAAAAAACCTATGCTTATCTAAAAGGAAAGGTGGGGGGAATGGATAAATGAAGATTAGCGTTACCATATGTATACAAATACATATTATATACATATATCAAAAAGACCGACCATATAGCAAGGAAGGTTTACGGAACACTCTGTAATAATTTACAGGGGAAGAGGATCTCTACATAAATAGGTATATAGAATATGTAGATGAACCAGAGTGTGTACACCTTGGACAAGCAACATTCTAACCATTACCCCAATTGAAAAAATTAAAACAACGAACTAGGAGTAATGAGACATAAACTTATGGGGGGTTTTCCTGGCACATTCCATTCAAATTTACAACCTAGGCAAACGACTTCCAGAACGGCTCTGCTGCCCTAGTACCCAGATTTGGGAATGGAGAAATGCTGCATCCTTGTGGCCGTTTCCCACCACAGCAGCTTTAAACCCACTGCAAAAGGTCACTAAATATTCACCAATTGCAGGTCTGTAAATGACACCTGCCCTCCAAAAAATACTGAGGTCGAAAATCGACCAAAAAATTCTAGAGTGCAACCTTCCAAAAAGAAAATTTGAAGAGGTATATTATACTCACACTTTTGTTCTTTTTTCTTTTAACAGAAAAGAAAAAGGCGTGGAAAAATGATGAATTGTAGGAATTTTTACAGACATGTAAACCCAAATTACAAAAACCTATCAGCTCACACCAGTCAGAATGGCCATCAACAAAAATGCTGCAAACAAGAAATGCTGACGTGATTGTGGAGAAATGCGTACCCTCGATTCTAAGGGGGACGTGGTAAGAGCCACTAATGAAAGCACAATTGAGTTGCCTTGAAAAGGTAAACGTTGAGCTACCATACCAGTCAATCAATCATAACCACTGCTGGGTCTATCACCTGAGAAAATGAAAATCACAAATCACAGGCTGGCAATCCTGCCCTCCAGCAATATTTACCATAGGCAACACTTGGAAGCAAGGAAAATGTCCATCAACAGAGGAATGCACCAAGAAGAAGTGGTCCATGTACACAATGGAATATTAGCCATGGAAAACACTGAAGCGCTGCTCTTTGAGGCACCACAGATGAGCCTGGAGATAATCACAAAACATGAAGTAGGTCGGAAAGCAAAAGACCTATAGCCTATATAATCACTTATGGCATTATCTAATAACTGACACAGATGAACATATTTCCAAAGAGAAAGACACTCACAGGCTTAGAAAACAAAACAAACTATGCTCATCTAAAAGGAAAGGAGGGGGGAAATTGAGAAATGAGGATTAGTGTTACTATACATATACAAATACATATTATATACATGTATCAAAAAGACCGAACATATAGCAAGGGAGGTCGATGGAACACTGTAATATTTTACATGGGAAGAGGATCTGTACATTAATAGACATACATAATGTACAAATGGACCAGATGGTGTACACCTAGGACAAACAATATTCTAAACTTTACCCAGATTAAAAAAATTTTAAAAACCAAGAAGAAGTAATGAGACATAAACTTATGGGGATTTCTCCTGGCAAATTCCATTCTAATTTATAACCTAGGACAATGACTTCCAGAAGGGCTCTGCTGCCCTAGTACCCAGATTGGGGAATGGAGAAAAGCTACCTCCTTGTGGACGTTTCCCACAACAGCAGCTTTGAACCCACTGCAAAAGGTCACTAAATTTTCACCAACTTGCAGTTCTGTAAATGACACCTGCCCTCCAAAAAATTTCTGGGGTGAAAAATCGACCAAAAAATTCAAAAGAGGGCAACCTTCGAAGAAGTCAATTTCAAGAGCTCTATTATACTTACGGTTTTTTCTTTTAAGAGAAAAGAAAAAGGCGTAGGAATATGATGAATTTAAAAATTTTAATGTCATGCATACCCATATTACAAAAACCTATCAGCTCACAGCAATCAGAATGGCCATTAGGAAAAATGCTGCCAAAAATAAACGGTGAAGGGAGTGTGGAGAAATGCGTACCCTCGGTTGTAAGGGGGGGCATGTAAAGAGCCACTAATGAAAACACAACGTAGGTGCTTTGAAAAGGGAAACATTGAGCTACCAGTCAATCAATCACAACCACTGCTTGGCCTATCACCTGAGAAAATGAGGATCAAAAATCACAGGCTGGCAAACCTGTACGCCAGCAATATTTACCATAGCCAGCACTTGGAAGCAATGAAAATGTCCATCAACCGAGGAATGCACCAAGAAGAAGTGGTCCACGTACACAATGGGATATTACTCTAATAATAAATATAAATTAAATTAAAAACAAACAAAAGCAAGGAGTCATCAACATTTGTGGGTTTATCCGGGCACATTGCACTCTAATTTATAACCGAAGAACACCACTGGCCGGTAGGTCTGTTTCCCTAGTACCAGCATGGGGAACGTAGAAAGGCTGCCGCTCTCTGGCCATTACCTGCAAAAGCAGGTTTAAAGCCTGAGCTAATGGTCACTTCATATGAACAAGTACTTCAGGGCTGTAAATGAAACCTGCCCTCAAAATGTCTTGAGGGAGATAATGGCCAAAATATTTCAAATGGTGACACATACTTTAAGAAAACACTTTGAAGAAATAAGCTCTAATCACAGCTGGAAAAATTAAAAGGACATGTCTTAAAGCTCAATTTCAACACATTATGAGACACATGCAAATTCAACCACAAAGAGGTATCAGCTCACACCACTCAGAATAACCATCAGCAAAAACTACAAAGAATAAATGCTGAAGGTGCTAGGAAGAAATACATACCCTCCACTTTAAGTGGGACGTAACCTGGAAAGAGCCACTAAGGAGAACAGAATAGAGGTGCCTTTAAAAGGTAACCATTGAGCTACCATATGATCTAGCAGACCTATGCCTAGACCTATAAACGAAGAAGAGAGAATTGGAAGGACACAGGCACGCAAATCTACATTGCATAGTATTACAATAGCCAAGATATGGAAGTAACCAAAAAGTCCACCGACAGATGGGTGGTCAAAGAAGTACTGCTACCTGTACAGATGGAATAAGAGCTAGTGAAAAAATGAAACAATGCCATTTGCAGCACCATAGATGAGTCTAGAAGTAATCACGCAACTTGGAGTAAGTGAGAAAGCGAAAGACACATATCCTATCATATCACATATAGGTGTTACCTAAAAAATGATACAAACAAAGATATTTCCACAGAGAAACACTATCATAGATTCATTAAAAAAACTTATGGTTCACCAAATGGAAAGGTGTGAGGATTGGATACATTACCATATTGAGGTTAACAGAGAGATACAAACACATGTGAAATATATAATCACCAAAGACCTACGCAATACCAAGAGAAGTCTACTCAACATTGTGTCATTACCTACATGGGAAAAGGATCCGAAGAAGAATAGATATATGCATGTGTGTGAAAGAACCACATCTTGCACACCTAGAACAAACAAAACATTGTAATCAAGTTTGCTGTGATAAGAAATAAAAATTAAATTCAAAATACCAACAAGAAGTAATGAGACATAAACTTAAAGGGCTTTTTCCTCGCACATTCCATTCTAATTTACCACCTAGAACACCACTTCCAGTAAGGCTCTGTTGCCCTAGTAACCAGATTTGGTAAAGGAGAAATGCTGCCGCCTTGTGGCCGATTCCCGCAAGAGCAGCTTTTAACCCACAGCTAATGGTCACTTACCATTCACAAGGACTCAGGGCTGTAAAGGACACCTGCCCTCAAAATTGTGCTGAGGTAGGGAATGGATACAAAAAATTCAAAACAGGCCAAATTTTCAAGAAGATAGTATGAAGAGGTAAGTTTTACTCACTCTCTTTTTAAAGAAAGGAAAATGGATAAAAGCTCCACCTCAGGAAGTATTAGACTCATGCAATCTAATCTACAAAAAGTTTTCAACTCACACCAGTCGACTGACCATTGGCAAAAAGTCTACAAACAATAAATGCTGAAGAGGTTTTAGAGAACTGTGTACCCTCTAGCTGCTGGTGAGATGCAAAAGGGTTAAACGCTAATAATGAGAACAGAAAGGAGCTGCGTTGAAAAGGAAAAATTGAGGTACCATTCAATCCAGCAGACGCACCAATGGGCCTCTCACCTGAGAAGACCAGAATGAAGAAGACCCGGGCTGCAAAAGCTGCACTGCAGCCTTATTCACCATAGCCAAGACAGTGAAGCAACCAAAATGTCCATCAACAGATGAAAGGATAAAGAAGAAGTGGTCCATGTACACAATGAATACTAGCCATGGAAAACAATGAAACACTGCTCTTTGAGGCACCATAGATGATCTTGGAGATAATCACAGAACATGAGGTAAGTCGGAAAGCAAAAGTCCTATATCCTATGATATCACTTATAGGCGTTATCTAATAACTGACACAAATGAACATATTTCCACAGAGAAAGTCAATCACAGACTTATTAAAAAAAAACCTATGCTTATCTAAAAGGAAAGGTGGGGGGAATGGATAAATGAAGATTAGCGTTACCATATGTATACAAATACATATTATATACATATATCAAAAAGACCGACCATATAGCAAGGAAGGTTTACGGAACACTCTGTAATAATTTACAGGGGAAGAGGATCTCTACATAAATAGGTATATAGAATATGTAGATGAACCAGAGTGTGTACACCTTGGACAAGCAACATTCTAACCATTACCCCAATTGAAAAAATTAAAACAACGAACTAGGAGTAATGAGACATAAACTTATGGGGGGTTTTCCTGGCACATTCCATTCAAATTTACAACCTAGGCAAACGACTTCCAGAACGGCTCTGCTGCCCTAGTACCCAGATTTGGGAATGGAGAAATGCTGCATCCTTGTGGCCGTTTCCCACCACAGCAGCTTTAAACCCACTGCAAAAGGTCACTAAATATTCACCAATTGCAGGTCTGTAAATGACACCTGCCCTCCAAAAAATACTGAGGTCGAAAATCGACCAAAAAATTCTAGAGTGCAACCTTCCAAAAAGAAAATTTGAAGAGGTATATTATACTCACACTTTTGTTCTTTTTTCTTTTAACAGAAAAGAAAAAGGCGTGGAAAAATGATGAATTGTAGGAATTTTTACAGACATGTAAACCCAAATTACAAAAACCTATCAGCTCACACCAGTCAGAATGGCCATCAACAAAAATGCTGCAAACAAGAAATGCTGACGTGATTGTGGAGAAATGCGTACCCTCGATTCTAAGGGGGACGTGGTAAGAGCCACTAATGAAAGCACAATTGAGTTGCCTTGAAAAGGTAAACGTTGAGCTACCATACCAGTCAATCAATCATAACCACTGCTGGGTCTATCACCTGAGAAAATGAAAATCACAAATCACAGGCTGGCAATCCTGCCCTCCAGCAATATTTACCATAGGCAACACTTGGAAGCAAGGAAAATGTCCATCAACAGAGGAATGCACCAAGAAGAAGTGGTCCATGTACACAATGGAATATTAGCCATGGAAAACACTGAAGCGCTGCTCTTTGAGGCACCACAGATGAGCCTGGAGATAATCACAAAACATGAAGTAGGTCGGAAAGCAAAAGACCTATAGCCTATATAATCACTTATGGCATTATCTAATAACTGACACAGATGAACATATTTCCAAAGAGAAAGACACTCACAGGCTTAGAAAACAAAACAAACTATGCTCATCTAAAAGGAAAGGAGGGGGGAAATTGAGAAATGAGGATTAGTGTTACTATACATATACAAATACATATTATATACATGTATCAAAAAGACCGAACATATAGCAAGGGAGGTCGATGGAACACTGTAATATTTTACATGGGAAGAGGATCTGTACATTAATAGACATACATAATGTACAAATGGACCAGATGGTGTACACCTAGGACAAACAATATTCTAAACTTTACCCAGATTAAAAAAATTTTAAAAACCAAGAAGAAGTAATGAGACATAAACTTATGGGGATTTCTCCTGGCAAATTCCATTCTAATTTATAACCTAGGACAATGACTTCCAGAAGGGCTCTGCTGCCCTAGTACCCAGATTGGGGAATGGAGAAAAGCTACCTCCTTGTGGACGTTTCCCACAACAGCAGCTTTGAACCCACTGCAAAAGGTCACTAAATTTTCACCAACTTGCAGTTCTGTAAATGACACCTGCCCTCCAAAAAATTTCTGGGGTGAAAAATCGACCAAAAAATTCAAAAGAGGGCAACCTTCGAAGAAGTCAATTTCAAGAGCTCTATTATACTTACGGTTTTTTCTTTTAAGAGAAAAGAAAAAGGCGTAGGAATATGATGAATTTAAAAATTTTAATGTCATGCATACCCATATTCCAAAAACCTATCAGCTCACAGCAATCAGAATGGCCATTAGGAAAAATGCTGCCAAAAATAAACGGTGAAGGGAGTGTGGAGAAATGCGTACCCTCGGTTGTAAGGGGGGGCATGTAAAGAGCCACTAATGAAAACACAACGTAGGTGCTTTGAAAAGGGAAACATTGAGCTACCAGTCAATCAATCACAACCACTGCTTGGCCTATCACCTGAGAAAATGAGAATCAAAAATCACAGGCTGGCAAACCTGTACGCCAGCAATATTTACCATAGCCAGCACTTGGAAGCAATGAAAATGTCCATCAACCGAGGAATGCACCAAGAAGAAGTGGTCCACGTACACAATGGAATATTACTCTAATAATAAATATAAATTAAATTAAAAACAAACAAAAGCAAGGAGACATCAACATTTGTGGGTTTATCCGGGCACATTGCACTCTAATTTATAACCGAAGAACACCACTGGCCGGTAGGTCTGTTTCCCTAGTACCAGCATGGGGAACGTAGAAAGGCTGCCGCTCTCTGGCCATTACCTGCAAAAGCAGGTTTAAAGCCTGAGCTAATGGTCACTTCATATGAACAAGTACTTCAGGGCTGTAAATGAAACCTGCCCTCAAAATGTCTTGAGGGAGATAATGGCCAAAATATTTCAAATGGTGACACATACTTTAAGAAAACACTTTGAAGAAATAAGCTCTAATCACAGCTGGAAAAATTAAAAGGACATGTCTTAAAGCTCAATTTCAACACATTATGAGACACATGCAAATTCAACCACAA
This sequence comes from Balaenoptera borealis, assembly GCF_965194805.1. Taxonomy (NCBI): domain Eukaryota; kingdom Metazoa; phylum Chordata; class Mammalia; order Artiodactyla; family Balaenopteridae; genus Balaenoptera; species Balaenoptera borealis. The sequence goes on along the minus strand of NW_028123237.1, from coordinate 105,592 downwards.
AGAGGTATCAGCTCACACCACTCAGAATAACCATCAGCAAAAACTACAAAGAATAAATGCTGAAGGTGCTAGGAAGAAATACATACCCTCCACTTTAAGTGGGACGTAACCTGGAAAGAGCCACTAAGGAGAACAGAATAGAGGTGCCTTTAAAAGGTAACCATTGAGCTACCATATGATCTAGCAGACCTATGCCTAGACCTATAAACGAAGAAGAGAGAATTGGAAGGACACAGGCACGCAAATCTACATTGCATAGTATTACAATAGCCAAGATATGGAAGTAACCAAAAAGTCCACCGACAGATGGGTGGTCAAAGAAGTACTGCTACCTGTACAGATGGAATAAGAGCTAGTGAAAAAATGAAACAATGCCATTTGCAGCACCATAGATGAGTCTAGAAGTAATCACGCAACTTGGAGTAAGTGAGAAAGCGAAAGACACATATCCTATCATATCACATATAGGTGTTACCTAAAAAATGATACAAACAAAGATATTTCCACAGAGAAACACTATCATAGATTCATTAAAAAAACTTATGGTTCACCAAATGGAAAGGTGTGAGGATTGGATACATTACCATATTGAGGTTAACAGAGAGATACAAACACATGTGAAATATATAATCACCAAAGACCTACGCAATACCAAGAGAAGTCTACTCAACATTGTGTCATTACCTACATGGGAAAAGGATCCGAAGAAGAATAGATATATGCATGTGTGTGAAAGAACCACATCTTGCACACCTAGAACAAACAAAACATTGTAATCAAGTTTGCTGTGATAAGAAATAAAAATTAAATTCAAAATACCAACAAGAAGTAATGAGACATAAACTTAAAGGGCTTTTTCCTCGCACATTCCATTCTAATTTACAACCTAGAACACCACTTCCAGTAAGGCTCTGTTGCCCTAGTAACCAGATTTGGTAAAGGAGAAATGCTGCCGCCTTGTGGCCGATTCCCGCAAGAGCAGCTTTTAACCCACAGCTAATGGTCACTTACCATTCACAAGGACTCAGGGCTGTAAAGGACACCTGCCCTCAAAATTGTGCTGAGGTAGGGAATGGATACAAAAAATTCAAAACAGGCCAAATTTTCAAGAAGATAGTATGAAGAGGTAAGTTTTACTCACTCTCTTTTTAAAGAAAGGAAAATGGATAAAAGCTCCACCTCAGGAAGTATTAGACTCATGCAATCTAATCTACAAAAAGTTTTCAACTCACACCAGTCGACTGACCATTGGCAAAAAGTCTACAAACAATAAATGCTGAAGAGGTTTTAGAGAACTGTGTACCCTCTAGCTGCTGGTGAGATGCAAAAGGGTTAAACGCTAATAATGAGAACAGAAAGGAGCTGCGTTGAAAAGGAAAAATTGAGGTACCATTCAATCCAGCAGGCGCACCAATGGGCCTCTCACCTGAGAAGACCAGAATGAAGAAGACCCAGGCTGCAAAAGCTGCACTGCAGCCTTATTCACAATAGACAAGACAGTGAAGCAACCAAAATGTCCATCAACAGATGAAAGGATAAAGAAGAAGTGGTCCATGTACACAATGAATACTAGCCATGGAAAACAATGAAACACTGCTCTTTGAGGCACCATAGATGATCTTGGAGATAATCACAGAACATGAGGTAAGTCGGAAAGCAAAAGTCCTATATCCTATGATATCACTTATAGGCGTTATCTAATAACTGACACAAATGAACATATTTCCACAGAGAAAGTCAATCACAGACTTATTAAAAAAAAACCTATGCTTATCTAAAAGGAAAGGTGGGGGGAATGGATAAATGAAGATTAGCGTTACCATAGGTATACAAATACATATTATATACATATATCAAAAAGACCGACCATATAGCAAGGAAGGTTTACGGAACACTCTGTAATAATTTACAGGGGAAGAGGATCTCTACATAAATAGGTATATAGAATATGTAGATGAACCAGAGCGTGTACACCTTGGACAAGCAACATTCTAACCATTACCCCAATTGAAAAAATTAAAACAACGAACTAGGAGTAATGAGACATAAACTTATGGGGGGTTTTCCTGGCACATTCCATTCAAATTTACAACCTAGGCAAACGACTTCCAGAACGGCTCTGCTGCCCTAGTACCCAGATTTGGGAATGGAGAAATGCTGCATCCTTGTGGCCGTTTCCCACCACAGCAGCTTTAAACCCACTGCAAAAGGTCACTAAATATTCACCAATTGCAGGTCTGTAAATGACACCTGCCCTCCAAAAAATACTGAGGTCGAAAATCGACCAAAAAATTCTAGAGTGCAACCTTCCAAAAAGAAAATTTGAAGAGGTATATTATACTCACACTTTTGTTCTTTTTTCTTTTAACAGAAAAGAAAAAGGCGTGGAAAAATGATGAATTGTAGGAATTTTTACAGACATGTAAACCCAAATTACAAAAACCTATCAGCTCACACCAGTCAGAATGGCCATCAACAAAAATGCTGCAAACAAGAAATGCTGACGTGATTGTGGAGAAATGCGTACCCTCGATTCTAAGGGGGACGTGGTAAGAGCCACTAATGAAAGCACAATTGAGTTGCCTTGAAAAGGTAAACGTTGAGCTACCATACCAGTCAATCAATCATAACCACTGCTGGGTCTATCACCTGAGAAAATGAAAATCACAAATCACAGGCTGGCAATCCTGCCCTCCAGCAATATTTACCATAGGCAACACTTGGAAGCAAGGAAAATGTCCATCAACAGAGGAATGCACCAAGAAGAAGTGGTCCATGTACACAATGGAATATTAGCCATGGAAAACACTGAAGCGCTGCTCTTTGAGGCACCACAGATGAGCCTGGAGATAATCACAAAACATGAAGTAGGTCGGAAAGCAAAAGACCTATAGCCTATATAATCACTTATGGCATTATCTAATAACTGACACAGATGAACATATTTCCAAAGAGAAAGACACTCACAGGCTTAGAAAACAAAACAAACTATGCTCATCTAAAAGGAAAGGAGGGGGGAAATTGAGAAATGAGGATTAGTGTTACTATACATATACAAATACATATTATATACATGTATCAAAAAGACCGAACATATAGCAAGGGAGGTCGATGGAACACTGTAATATTTTACATGGGAAGAGGATCTGTACATTAATAGACATACATAATGTACAAATGGACCAGATGGTGTACACCTAGGACAAACAATATTCTAAACTTTACCCAGATTAAAAAAATTTTAAAAACCAAGAAGAAGTAATGAGACATAAACTTATGGGGATTTCTCCTGGCAAATTCCATTCTAATTTATAACCTAGGACAATGACTTCCAGAAGGGCTCTGCTGCCCTAGTACCCAGATTGGGGAATGGAGAAAAGCTACCTCCTTGTGGACGTTTCCCACAACAGCAGCTTTGAACCCACTGCAAAAGGTCACTAAATTTTCACCAACTTGCAGTTCTGTAAATGACACCTGCCCTCCAAAAAATTTCTGGGGTGAAAAATCGACCAAAAAATTCAAAAGAGGGCAACCTTCGAAGAAGTCAATTTCAAGAGCTCTATTATACTTACGGTTTTTTCTTTTAAGAGAAAAGAAAAAGGCGTAGGAATATGATGAATTTAAAAATTTTAATGTCATGCATACCCATATTACAAAAACCTATCAGCTCACAGCAATCAGAATGGCCTTTAGGAAAAATGCTGCAAAATATAAACGGTGAAGGGAGTGTGGAGAAATGCGTACCCTCGTTTGTAAGGGGGGACATGTAAAGAGCCACTAATGCAAAAACAGTGTAGGTGCTTTGAAAAGGGAAACATTGAGCTACCAGTCAATCAATCACAACCACTGCTTGGCCTATCACCTGAGAAAATGAGAATCAAAAATCACAGGCTGGCAAACCTGTACGCCAGCAATATTTACCATAGCCAGCACTTGGAAGCAATGAAAATGTCCATCAACCTAGGAATGCACCAAGAAGAAGTGGTCCACGTACACAATGGAATATTACTCTAATAATAAATATAAATTAAATTAAAAACAAACAAAAGCAAGGAGTCATCAACATTTGTGGGTTTATCCGGGCACATTGCAGTCTAATTTATAACCGAAGAACACCACTGGCCGGTAGGTCTGTTTCCCTAGTACCAGCATGGGGAACGTAGAAAGGCTGCCGCTCTCTGGCCATTACCTGCAAAAGCAGGTTTAAAGCCTGAGCTAATGGTCACTTCATATGAACAAGTACTGCAGGTCTGTAAATGAAATCTGCCCTCAAAATGTCTTGAGGGAGATAATGGCCAAAATATTTCAAATGGTGACACATACTTTAAGAAAACACTTTGAAGAAATAAGCTCTAATCACAGCTGGAAAAATAAAAAGGACATGTCTTAAAGCTCAATTTCAACACATTATGAGACACATGCAAATTCAACCACAAAGAGGTATCAGCTCACACCACTCAGAATAACCATCAGCAAAAACTACAAAGAATAAATGCTGAAGGTGCCGGGAAGAAATGCATACCCTCTACTTTAAGTGGGACGTAACCTGGAAAGAGCCACTAAGGAGAACAGAATAGAGGTGCCTTTAAAAGGTAACCATTGAGCTACCATATGATCCAGCAGACCTATTCCTGGGCCTATAAACTAAGAAGAGAGAATTGGAAGGACACAGGCACGCAAATCTACATTGCATAGTATTACAATAGCCAAGATATGGAAGTAACCAAAAAGTCCACCGACAGATGGGTGGACAAAGAAGAACTGCTACCTGTACAGATGGAATAGGAGCTAGTGAAAAAATGAAACAATGCCATTTGCAGCACCATAGATGAGTCTAGAAGTAATCACGCAACTTGGAGTAAGTGAGAAAGCGAAAGACACATATCCTATCATATCACATATAGGTGTTACCTAAAAAATGATACAAACAAAGATATTTCCACAGAGAAACACTATCATAGATTCATTAAAAAAACTTATGGTTCACCAAATGGAAAGGTGTGAGGATTGGATACATTACCATATTGAGGTTAACAGAGAGATACAAACACATGTGAAATATATAATCACCAAAGACCTACGCAATACCAAGAGAAGTCTACTCAACATTGTGTCATTACCTACATGGGAAAAGGATCCGAAGAAGAATAGATATATGCATGTGTGTGAAAGAACCACATCTTGCACACCTAGAACAAACAAAACATTGTAATCAAGTTTGCTGTGATAAGAAATAAAAATTAAGTTCAAAATACCAACAAGAAGTAATGAGACATAAACTTAAAGGGCTTTTTCCTCGCACATTCCATTCTAATTTACAACCTAGAACACCACTTCCAGTAAGGCTCTGTTGCCCTAGAAACCAGATTTGGTAAAGGAGAAATGCTGCCGCCTTGTGGCCGATTCCCGCAAGAGCAGCTTTTAACCCACAGCTAATGGTCACTTACCATTCACAAGGACTCAGGGCTGTAAAGGACACCTGCCCTCAAAATTGTGCTGAGGTAGGGAATGGATACAAAAAATTCAAAACAGGCCAAATTTTCAAGAAGATAGTATGAAGAGGTAAGTTTTACTCACTCTCTTTTTAAAGAAAGGAAAATGGATAAAAGCTCCACCTCAGGAAGAATTAGACTCATGCAATCTAATCTACAAAAAGTTTTCAACTCACACCAGTCGACTGACCATTGGCAAAAAGTCTACAAACAATAAATGCTGAAGAGGTTTTAGAGAACTGTGTACCCTCTAGCTGCTGGTGAGATGCAAAAGGGTTAAACGCTAATAATGAGAACAGAAAGGAGCTGCGTTGAAAAGGAAAAATTGAGGTACCATTCAATCCAGCAGGCGCACCAATGGGCCTCTCACCTGAGAAGACCAGAATGAAGAAGACCCAGGCTGCAAAAGCTGCACTGCAGCCTTATTCACAATAGACAAGACAGTGAAGCAACCAAAATGTCCATCAACAGATGAAAGGATAAAGAAGAAGTGGTCCATGTACACAATGAATACTAGCCATGGAAAACAATGAAACACTGCTCTTTGAGGCACCATAGATGATCTTGGAGATAATCACAGAACATGAGGTAAGTCGGAAAGCAAAAGTCCTATATCCTATGATATCACTTATAGGCGTTATCTAATAACTGACACAAATGAACATATTTCCACAGAGAAAGTCAATCACAGACTTATTAAAAAAAACCCTATGCTTATCTAAAAGGAAAGGTGGGGGGAATGGATAAATGAAGATTAGCGTTACCATATGTATACAAATACATATTATATACATATATCAAAAAGACCGACCATATAGCAAGGAAGGTTTACGGAACACTCTGTAATAATTTACAGGGGAAGAGGATCTCTACATAAATAGGTATATAGAATATGTAGATGAACCAGAGTGTGTACACCTTGGACAAGCAACATTCTAACCATTACCCCAATTGAAAAAATTAAAACAACGAACTAGGCGTAATGAGACATAAACTTATGGGGGGTTTTCCTGGCACATTCCATTCAAATTTACAACCTAGGCAAACGACTTCCAGAACGGCTGTGCTGCCCTAGTACCCAGATTTGGGAATGGAGAAATGCTGCATCCTTGTGGCCGTTTCCCACCACAGCAGCTTTAAACCCACTGCAAAAGGTCACTAAATATTCACCAATTGCAGGTCTGTAAATGACACCTGCCCTCCAAAAAATACTGAGGTCGAAAATCGACCAAAAAATTCTAGAGTGCAACCTTCCAAAAAGAAAATTTGAAGAGGTATATTATACTCACACTTTTGTTCTTTTTTCTTTTAACAGAAAAGAAAAAGGCGTGGAAAAATGATGAATTGTAGGAATTTTTACAGACATGTAAACCCAAATTACAAACACCTATCAGCTCACACCAGTCAGAATGGCCATCAACAAAAATGCTGCAAACAAGAAATGCTGACCTGATTGTGGAGAAGTGCATACCCTCGATTCTAAGGGGGACGTGGTAAGAGCCACTAATGAAAGCACAATTGAGTTGCCTTGAAAAGGTAAACGTTGAGCTACCATACCAGTCAATCAATCATAACCACTGCTGGGTCTATCACCTGAGAAAATGAAAATCACAAATCACAGGCTGGCAATCCTGCCCTCCAGCAATATTTACCATAGGCAACACTTGGAAGCAAGGAAAATGTCCATCAACAGAGGAATGCACCAAGAAGAAGTGGTCCATGTACACAATGGAATATTAGCCATGGAAAACACTGAAGCGCTGCTCTTTGAGGCACCACAGATGAGCCTGGAGATAATCACAAAACATGAAGTAGGTCGGAAAGCAAAAGACCTATAGCCTATATAATCACTTATGGCATTATCTAATAACTGACACAGATGAACATATTTCCAAAGAGAAAGACACTCACAGGCTTAGAAAACAAAACAAACTATGCTCATCTAAAAGGAAAGGAGGTGGGAAATTGAGAAATGAGGATTAGTGTTACTATACATATACAAATACATATTATATACATGTATCAAAAAGACCGAACATATAGCAAGGGAGGTCGATGGAACACTGTAATATTTTACATGGGAAGAGGATCTGTACATTAATAGACATACATAATGTACAAATGGACCAGATGGTGTACACCTAGGACAAACAATATTCTAAACTTTACCCAGATTAAAAAAATTTTAAAAACCAAGAAGAAGTAATGAGACATAAACTTATGGGGATTTCTCCTGGCAAATTCCATTCTAATTTATAACCTAGGACAATGACTTCCAGAAAGGCTCTGCTGCCCTAGTACCCAGATTGGGGAATGGAGAAAAGCTACCTCCTTGTGGACGTTTCCCACAACAGCAGCTTTGAACCCACTGCAAAAGGTCACTAAATTTTCACCAACTTGCAGTTCTGTCAATGACACCTGCCCTCCAAAAAATTTCTGGGGTCAAAAATCGACCAAAAAATTCAAAAGAGGGCAACCTTCGAAGAAGTCAATTTCAAGAGCTCTATTGTACTTACGGTTTTTTCTTTTAAGAGAAAAGAAAAAGGCGTAGGAATATGATGAATTTTAAAAATTTTAATGTCATGCATACCCATATTACAAAAACCTATCAGCTCACAGCAATCAGAATGGCCTTTAGGAAAAATGCTGCAAAATATAAACGGTGAAGGGTGTGTGGAGAAATGCGTACCCTCGTTTGTAAGGGGGGACATGTAAAGAGCCACTAATGCAAACACAATGTAGGTGCTTTGAAAAGGGAAATATTGAGCTACCAGTCAATCAATCACAACCACTGCTTGGCCTATCACCTGAGAAAATGAGAATCAAAAATCACAGGCTGGCAAACCTGTACGCCAGCAATATTTACCATAGCCAGCACTTGGAAGCAATGAAAATGTCCATCAACCGAGGAATGCACCAAGAAGAAGTGGTCCACGTACACAATGGAATATTACTCTAATAATAAATATAAATTAAATTAAAAACAAACAAAAGCAAGGAGACATCAACATTTGTGGGTTTATCCGGGCACATTGCACTCTAATTTATAACCGAAGAACACCACTGGCCGGTAGGTCTGTTTCCCTAGTACCAGCATGGGGAACGTAGAAAGGCTGCCGCTCTCTGGCCATTACCTGCAAAAGCAGGTTTAAAGCCTGAGCTAATGGTCACTTCATATGAACAAGTACTGCAGGTCTGTAAATGAAATCTGCCCTCAAAATGTCTTGAGGGAGATAATGGCCAAAATATTTCAAATGGTGACACATACTTTAAGAAAACACTTTGAAGAAATAAGCTCTAATCACAGCTGGAAAAATAAAAAGGACATGTCTTAAAGCTCAATTTCAACACATTATGAGACACATGCAAATTCAACCACAAAGAGGTATCAGCTCACACCACTCAGAATAACCATCAGCAAAAACTACAAAGAATAAATGCTGAAGGTGCCGGGAAGAAATGCATACCCTCTACTTTAAGTGGGACGTAACCTGGAAAGAGCCACTAAGGAGAACAGAATAGAGGTGCCTTTAAAAGGTAACCATTGAGCTACCATATGATCCAGCAGACCTATTCCTGGGCCTATAAACTAAGAAGAGAGAATTGGAAGGACACAGGCACGCAAATCTACATTGCATAGTATTACAATAGCCAAGATATGGAAGTAACCAAAAAGTCCACCGACAGATGGGTGGACAAAGAAGAACTGCTACCTGTACAGATGGAATAGGAGCTAGTGAAAAAATGAAACAATGCCATTTGCAGCACCATAGATGAGTCTAGAAGTAATCACGCAACTTGGAGTAAGTGAGAAAGCGAAAGACACATATCCTATCATATCACATATAGGTGTTACCTAAAAAATGATACAAACAAAGATATTTCCACAGAGAAACACTATCATAGATTCATTAAAAAAACTTATGGTTCACCAAATGGAAAGGTGTGAGGATTGGATACATTACCATATTGAGGTTAACAGAGAGATACAAACACATGTGAAATATATAATCACCAAAGACCTACGCAATACCAAGAGAAGTCTACTCAACGTTGTGTCATTACCTACATGGGAAAAGGATCCGAAGAAGAATAGATATATGCATGTGTGTGAAAGAACCACATCTTGCACACCTAGAACAAACAAAACATTGTAATCAAGTTTGCTGTGATAAGAAATAAAAATTAAATTCAAAATACCAACAAGAAGTAATGAGACATAAACTTAAAGGGCTTTTTCCTCGCACATTCCATTCTAATTTACCACCTAGAACACCACTTCCAGTAAGGCTCTGTTGCCCTAGTAACCAGATTTGGTAAAGGAGAAATGCTGCCGCCTTGTGGCCGATTCCCGCAAGAGCAGCTTTTAACCCACAGCTAATGGTCACTTACCATTCACAAGGACTCAGGGCTGTAAAGGACACCTGCCCTCAAAATTGTGCTGAGGTAGGGAATGGATACAAAAAATTCAAAACAGGCCAAATTTTCAAGAAGATAGTATGAAGAGGTAAGTTTTACTCACTCTCTTTTTAAAGAAAGGAAAATGGATAAAAGCTCCACCTCAGGAAATATTAGACTCATGCAATCTAATCTACAAAAAGTTTTCAACTCACACCAGTCGACTGACCATTGGCAAAAAGTCTACAAACAATAAATGCTGAAGAGGTTTTAGAGAACTGTGTACCCTCTAGCTGCTGGTGAGATGCAAAAGGGTTAAACGCTAATAATGAGAACAGAAAGGAGCTGCGTTGAAAAGGAAAAATTGAGGTACCATTCAATCCAGCAGACGCACCAATGGGCCTCTCACCTGAGAAGACCAGAATGAAGAAGACCCGGGCTGCAAAAGCTGCACTGCAGCCTTATTCACCATAGCCAAGACAGTGAAGCAACCAAAATGTCCATCAACAGATGAAAGGATAAAGAAGAAGTGGTCCATGTACACAATGAATACTAGCCATGGAAAACAATGAAACACTGCTCTTTGAGGCACCATAGATGATCTTGGAGATAATCACAGAACATGAGGTAAGTCGGAAAGCAAAAGTCCTATATCCTATGATATCACTTATAGGCGTTATCTAATAACTGACACAAATGAACATATTTCCACAGAGAAAGTCAATCACAGACTTATTAAAAAAAAACCTATGCTTATCTAAAAGGAAAGGTGGGGGGAATGGATAAATGAAGATTAGCGTTACCATATGTATACAAATACATATTATATACATATATCAAAAAGACCGACCATATAGCAAGGAAGGTTTACGGAACACTCTGTAATAATTTACAGGGGAAGAGGATCTCTACATAAATAGGTATATAGAATATGTAGATGAACCAGAGTGTGTACACCTTGGACAAGCAACATTCTAACCATTACCCCAATTGAAAAAATTAAAACAACGAACTAGGAGTAATGAGACATAAACTTATGGGGGGTTTTCCTGGCACATTCCATTCAAATTTACAACCTAGGCAAACGACTTCCAGAACGGCTCTGCTGCCCTAGTACCCAGATTTGGGAATGGAGAAATGCTGCATCCTTGTGGCCGTTTCCCACCACAGCAGCTTTAAACCCACTGCAAAAGGTCACTAAATATTCACCAATTGCAGGTCTGTAAATGACACCTGCCCTCCAAAAAATACTGAGGTCGAAAATCGACCAAAAAATTCTAGAGTGCAACCTTCCAAAAAGAAAATTTGAAGAGGTATATTATACTCACACTTTTGTTCTTTTTTCTTTTAACAGAAAAGAAAAAGGCGTGGAAAAATGATGAATTGTAGGAATTTTTACAGACATGTAAACCCAAATTACAAAAACCTATCAGCTCACACCAGTCAGAATGGCCATCAACAAAAATGCTGCAAACAAGAAATGCTGACGTGATTGTGGAGAAATGCGTACCCTCGATTCTAAGGGGGACGTGGTAAGAGCCACTAATGAAAGCACAATTGAGTTGCCTTGAAAAGGTAAACGTTGAGCTACCATACCAGTCAATCAATCATAACCACTGCTGGGTCTATCACCTGAGAAAATGAAAATCACAAATCACAGGCTGGCAATCCTGCCCTCCAGCAATATTTACCATAGGCAACACTTGGAAGCAAGGAAAATGTCCATCAACAGAGGAATGCACCAAGAAGAAGTGGTCCATGTACACAATGGAATATTAGCCATGGAAAACACTGAAGCGCTGCTCTTTGAGGCACCACAGATGAGCCTGGAGATAATCACAAAACATGAAGTAGGTCGGAAAGCAAAAGACCTATAGCCTATATAATCACTTATGGCATTATCTAATAACTGACACAGATGAACATATTTCCAAAGAGAAAGACACTCACAGGCTTAGAAAACAAAACAAACTATGCTCATCTAAAAGGAAAGGAGGGGGGAAATTGAGAAATGAGGATTAGTGTTACTATACATATACAAATACATATTATATACATGTATCAAAAAGACCGAACATATAGCAAGGGAGGTCGATGGAACACTGTAATATTTTACATGGGAAGAGGATCTGTACATTAATAGACATACATAATGTACAAATGGACCAGATGGTGTACACCTAGGACAAACAATATTCTAAACTTTACCCAGATTAAAAAAATTTTAAAAACCAAGAAGAAGTAATGAGACATAAACTTATGGGGATTTCTCCTGGCAAATTCCATTCTAATTTATAACCTAGGACAATGACTTCCAGAAGGGCTCTGCTGCCCTAGTACCCAGATTGGGGAATGGAGAAAAGCTACCTCCTTGTGGACGTTTCCCACAACAGCAGCTTTGAACCCACTGCAAAAGGTCACTAAATTTTCACCAACTTGCAGTTCTGTAAATGACACCTGCCCTCCAAAAAATTTCTGGGGTGAAAAATCGACCAAAAAATTCAAAAGAGGGCAACCTTCGAAGAAGTCAATTTCAAGAGCTCTATTATACTTACGGTTTTTTCTTTTAAGAGAAAAGAAAAAGGCGTAGGAATATGATGAATTTAAAAATTTTAATGTCATGCATACCCATATTACAAAAACCTATCAGCTCACAGCAATCAGAATGGCCATTAGGAAAAATGCTGCCAAAAATAAACGGTGAAGGGAGTGTGGAGAAATGCGTACCCTCGGTTGTAAGGGGGGGCATGTAAAGAGCCACTAATGAAAACACAACGTAGGTGCTTTGAAAAGGGAAACATTGAGCTACCAGTCAATCAATCACAACCACTGCTTGGCCTATCACCTGAGAAAATGAGAATCAAAAATCACAGGCTGGCAAACCTGTACGCCAGCAATATTTACCATAGCCAGCACTTGGAAGCAATGAAAATGTCCATCAACCGAGGAATGCACCAAGAAGAAGTGGTCCACGTACACAATGGAATATTACTCTAATAATAAATATAAATTAAATTAAAAACAAACAAAAGCAAGGAGACATCAACATTTGTGGGTTTATCCGGGCACATTGCACTATAATTTATAACCGAAGAACACCACTGGCCGGTAGGTCTGTTTCCCTAGTACCAGCATGGGGAACATAGAAAGGCTGCCGCTCTCTGGCCATTACCTGCAAAAGCAGGTTTAAAGCCTGAGCTAATGGTCACTTCATATGAACAAGTACTTCAGGGCTGTAAATGAAACCTGCCCTCAAAATGTCTTGAGGGAGATAATGGCCAAAATATTTCAAATGGTGACACATACTTTAAGAAAACACTTTGAAGAAATAAGCTCTAATCACAGCTGGAAAAATTAAAAGGACATGTCTTAAAGCTCAATTTCAACACATTATGAGACACATGCAAATTCAACAACAAAGAGGTATCAGCTCACACCACTCAGAATAACCATCAGCAAAAACTACAAAGAATAAATGCTGAAGGTGCTAGGAAGAAATACATACCCTCCACTTTAAGTGGGACGTAACCTGGAAAGAGCCACTAAGGAGAACAGAATAGAGGTGCCTTTAAAAGGTAACCATTGAGCTACCATATGATCTAGCAGACCTATGCCTAGACCTATAAACGAAGAAGAGAGAATTGGAAGGACACAGACACGCAAATCTACATTGCATAGTATTACAATAGCCAAGATATGGAAGTAACCAAAAAGTCCACCGACAGATGGGTGGTCAAAGAAGTACTGCTACCTGTACAGATGGAATAAGAGCTAGTGAAAAAATGAAACAATGCCATTTGCAGCACCATAGATGAGTCTAGAAGTAATCACGCAACTTGGAGTAAGTGAGAAAGCGAAAGACACATATCCTATCATATCACATATAGGTGTTATCTAAAAAATGATACAAACAAAGATATTTCCACAGAGAAACACTATCATAGATTCATTAAAAAAACTTATGGTTCACCAAATGGAAAGGTGTGAGGATTGGATACATTACCATATTGAGGTTAACAGGGAGATACAAACACATGTGAAATATATAATCACCAAAGACCTACGCAATACCAAGAGAAGTCTACTCAACATTGTGTCATTACCTACATGGGAAAAGGATCCGAAGAAGAATAGATATATGCATGTGTGTGAAAGAACCACATCTTGCACACCTAGAACAAACAAAACATTGTAATCAAGTTTGCTGTGATAAGAAATAAAAATTAAATTCAAAATACCAACAAGAAGTAATGAGACATAAACTTAAAGGGCTTTTTCCTCGCACATTCCATTCTAATTTACCACCTAGAACACCACTTCCAGTAAGGCTCTGTTGCCCTAGTAACCAGATTTGGTAAAGGAGAAATGCTGCCGCCTTGTGGCCGATTCCCGCAAGAGCAGCTTTTAACCCACAGCTAATGGTCACTTACCATTCACAAGGACTCAGGGCTGTAAAGGACACCTGCCCTCAAAATTGTGCTGAGGTAGGGAATGGATACAAAAAATTCAAAACAGGCCAAATTTTCAAGAAGATAGTATGAAGAGGTAAGTTTTACTCACTCTCTTTTTAAAGAAAGGAAAATGGATAAAAGCTCCACCTCAGGAAGTATTAGACTCATGCAATCTAATCTACAAAAAGTTTTCAACTCACACCAGTCGACTGACCATTGGCAAAAAGTCTACAAACAATAAATGCTGAAGAGGTTTTAGAGAACTGTGTACCCTCTAGCTGCTGGTGAGATGCAAAAGGGTTAAACGCTAATAATGAGAACAGAAAGGAGCTGCGTTGAAAAGGAAAAATTGAGGTACCATTCAATCCAGCAGACGCACCAATGGGCCTCTCACCTGAGAAGACCAGAATGAAGAAGACCCGGGCTGCAAAAGCTGCACTGCAGCCTTATTCACCATAGCCAAGACAGTGAAGCAACCAAAATGTCCATCAACAGATGAAAGGATAAAGAAGAAGTGGTCCATGTACACAATGAATACTAGCCATGGAAAACAATGAAACACTGCTCTTTGAGGCACCATAGATGATCTTGGAGATAATCACAGAACATGAGGTAAGTCGGAAAGCAAAAGTCCTATATCCTATGATATCACTTATAGGCGTTATCTAATAACTGACACAAATGAACATATTTCCACAGAGAAAGTCAATCACAGACTTATTAAAAAAAAACCTATGCTTATCTAAAAGGAAAGGTGGGGGGAATGGATAAATGAAGATTAGCGTTACCATATGTATACAAATACATATTATATACATATATCAAAAAGACCGACCATATAGCAAGGAAGGTTTACGGAACACTCTGTAATAATTTACAGGGGAAGAGGATCTCTACATAAATAGGTATATAGAATATGTAGATGAACCAGAGTGTGTACACCTTGGACAAGCAACATTCTAACCATTACCCCAATTGAAAAAATTAAAACAACGAACTAGGAGTAATGAGACATAAACTTATGGGGGGTTTTCCTGGCACATTCCATTCAAATTTACAACCTAGGCAAACGACTTCCAGAACGGCTCTGCTGCCCTAGTACCCAGATTTGGGAATGGAGAAATGCTGCATCCTTGTGGCCGTTTCCCACCACAGCAGCTTTAAACCCACTGCAAAAGGTCACTAAATATTCACCAATTGCAGGTCTGTAAATGACACCTGCCCTCCAAAAAATACTGAGGTCGAAAATCGACCAAAAAATTCTAGAGTGCAACCTTCCAAAAAGAAAATTTGAAGAGGTATATTATACTCACACTTTTGTTCTTTTTTCTTTTAACAGAAAAGAAAAAGGCGTGGAAAAATGATGAATTGTAGGAATTTTTACAGACATGTAAACCCAAATTACAAACACCTATCAGCTCACACCAGTCAGAATGGCCATCAACAAAAATGCTGCAAACAAGAAATGCTGACGTGATTGTGGAGAAATGCGTACCCTCGATTCTAAGGGGGACGTGGTAAGAGCCACTAATGAAAGCACAATTGAGGTGCCTTGAAAAGGTAAACGTTGAGCTACCATACCAGTCAATCAATCATAACCACTGCTGGGTCTATCACCTGAGAAAATGAAAATCACAAATCACAGGCTGGCAATCCTGCCCTCCAGCAATATTTACCATAGGCAACACTTGGAAGCAAGGAAAATGTCCATCAACAGAGGAATGCACCAAGAAGAAGTGGTCCATGTACACAATGGAATATTAGCCATGGAAAACACTGAAGCGCTGCTCTTTGAGGCACCACAGATGAGCCTGGAGATAATCACAAAACATGAAGTAGGTCGGAAAGCAAAAGACCTATAGCCTATATAATCACTTATGGCATTATCTAATAACTGACACAGATGAACATATTTCCAAAGAGAAAGACACTCACAGGCTTAGAAAACAAAACAAACTATGCTCATCTAAAAGGAAAGGAGGGGGGAAATTGAGAAATGAGGATTAGTGTTACTATACATATACAAATACATATTATATACATGTATCAAAAAGACCGAACATATAGCAAGGGAGGTCGATGGAACACTGTAATATTTTACATGGGAAGAGGATCTGTACATTAATAGACATACATAATGTACAAATGGACCAGATGGTGTACACCTAGGACAAACAATATTCTAAACTTTACCCAGATTAAAAAAATTTTAAAAACCAAGAAGAAGTAATGAGACATAAACTTATGGGGATTTCTCCTGGCAAATTCCATTCTAATTTATAACCTAGGACAATGACTTCCAGAAGGGCTCTGCTGCCCTAGTACCCAGATTGGGGAATGGAGAAAAGCTACCTCCTTGTGGACGTTTCCCACAACAGCAGCTTTGAACCCACTGCAAAAGGTCACTAAATTTTCACCAACTTGCAGTTCTGTCAATGACACCTGCCCTCCAAAAAATTTCTGGGGTCAAATATCGACCAAAAAATTCAAAAGAGGGCAACCTTCGAAGAAGTCAATTTCAAGAGCTCTATTATACTTACGGTTTTTTCTTTTAAGAGAAAAGAAAAAGGCGTAGGAATATGATGAATTTAAAAATTTTAATGTCATGCATACCCATATTACAAAAACCTATCAGCTCACAGCAATCAGAATGGCCATTAGGAAAAATGCTGCCAAAAATAAACGGTGAAGGGAGTGTGGAGAAATGCGTACCCTCGGTTGTAAGGGGGGGCATGTAAAGAGCCACTAATGAAAACACAACGTAGGTGCTTTGAAAAGGGAAACATTGAGCTACCAGTCAATCAATCACAACCACTGCTTGGCCTATCACCTGAGAAAATGAGAATCAAAAATCACAGGCTGGCAAACCTGTACGCCAGCAATATTTACCATAGCCAGCACTTGGAAGCAATGAAAATGTCCATCAACCGAGGAATGCACCAAGAAGAAGTGGTCCACGTACACAATGGGATATTACTCTAATAATAAATATAAATTAAATTAAAAACAAACAAAAGCAAGGAGTCATCAACATTTGTGGGTTTATCCGGGCACATTGCACTCTAATTTATAACCGAAGAACACCACTGGCCGGTAGGTCTGTTTCCCTAGTACCAGCATGGGGAACGTAGAAAGGCTGCCGCTCTCTGGCCATTACCTGCAAAAGCAGGTTTAAAGCCTGAGCTAATGGTCACTTCATATGAACAAGTACTTCAGGGCTGTAAATGAAACCTGCCCTCAAAATGTCTTGAGGGAGATAATGGCCAAAATATTTCAAATGGTGACACATACTTTAAGAAAACACTTTGAAGAAATAAGCTCTAATCACAGCTGGAAAAATTAAAAGGACATGTCTTAAAGCTCAATTTCAACACATTATGAGACACATGCAAATTCAACCACAAAGAGGTATCAGCTCACACCACTCAGAATAACCATCAGCAAAAACTACAAAGAATAAATGCTGAAGGTGCTAGGAAGAAATACATACCCTCCACTTTAAGTGGGACGTAACCTGGAAAGAGCCACTAAGGAGAACAGAATAGAGGTGCCTTTAAAAGGTAACCATTGAGCTACCATATGATCTAGCAGACCTATGCCTAGACCTATAAACGAAGAAGAGAGAATTGGAAGGACACAGGCACGCAAATCTACATTGCATAGTATTACAATAGCCAAGATATGGAAGTAACCAAAAAGTCCACCGACAGATGGGTGGTCAAAGAAGTACTGCTACCTGTACAGATGGAATAAGAGCTAGTGAAAAAATGAAACAATGCCATTTGCAGCACCATAGATGAGTCTAGAAGTAATCACGCAACTTGGAGTAAGTGAGAAAGCGAAAGACACATATCCTATCATATCACATATAGGTGTTACCTAAAAAATGATACAAACAAAGATATTTCCACAGAGAAACACTATCATAGATTCATTAAAAAAACTTATGGTTCACCAAATGGAAAGGTGTGAGGATTGGATACATTACCATATTGAGGTTAACAGAGAGATACAAACACATGTGAAATATATAATCACCAAAGACCTACGCAATACCAAGAGAAGTCTACTCAACATTGTGTCATTACCTACATGGGAAAAGGATCCGAAGAAGAATAGATATATGCATGTGTGTGAAAGAACCACATCTTGCACACCTAGAACAAACAAAACATTGTAATCAAGTTTGCTGTGATAAGAAATAAAAATTAAATTCAAAATACCAACAAGAAGTAATGAGACATAAACTTAAAGGGCTTTTTCCTCGCACATTCCATTCTAATTTACCACCTAGAACACCACTTCCAGTAAGGCTCTGTTGCCCTAGTAACCAGATTTGGTAAAGGAGAAATGCTGCCGCCTTGTGGCCGATTCCCGCAAGAGCAGCTTTTAACCCACAGCTAATGGTCACTTACCATTCACAAGGACTCAGGGCTGTAAAGGACACCTGCCCTCAAAATTGTGCTGAGGTAGGGAATGGATACAAAAAATTCAAAACAGGCCAAATTTTCAAGAAGATAGTATGAAGAGGTAAGTTTTACTCACTCTCTTTTTAAAGAAAGGAAAATGGATAAAAGCTCCACCTCAGGAAGTATTAGACTCATGCAATCTAATCTACAAAAAGTTTTCAACTCACACCAGTCGACTGACCATTGGCAAAAAGTCTACAAACAATAAATGCTGAAGAGGTTTTAGAGAACTGTGTACCCTCTAGCTGCTGGTGAGATGCAAAAGGGTTAAACGCTAATAATGAGAACAGAAAGGAGCTGCGTTGAAAAGGAAAAATTGAGATACCATTCAATCCAGCAGACGCACCAATGGGCCTCTCACCTGAGAAGACCAGAATGAAGAAGACCCGGGCTGCAAAAGCTGCACTGCAGCCTTATTCACCATAGCCAAGACAGTGAAGCAACCAAAATGTCCATCAACAGATGAAAGGATAAAGAAGAAGTGGTCCATGTACACAATGAATACTAGCCATGGAAAACAATGAAACACTGCTCTTTGAGGCACCATAGATGATCTTGGAGATAATCACAGAACATGAGGTAAGTCGGAAAGCAAAAGTCCTATATCCTATGATATCACTTATAGGCGTTATCTAATAACTGACACAAATGAACATATTTCCACAGAGAAAGTCAATCACAGACTTATTAAAAAAAAACCTATGCTTATCTAAAAGGAAAGGTGGGGGGAATGGATAAATGAAGATTAGCGTTACCATATGTATACAAATACATATTATATACATATATCAAAAAGACCGACCATATAGCAAGGAAGGTTTACGGAACACTCTGTAATAATTTACAGGGGAAGAGGATCTCTACATAAATAGGTATATAGAATATGTAGATGAACCAGAGTGTGTACACCTTGGACAAGCAACATTCTAACCATTACCCCAATTGAAAAAATTAAAACAACGAACTAGGAGTAATGAGACATAAACTTATGGGGGGTTTTCCTGGCACATTCCATTCAAATTTACAACCTAGGCAAACGACTTCCAGAACGGCTCTGCTGCCCTAGTACCCAGATTTGGGAATGGAGAAATGCTGCATCCTTGTGGCCGTTTCCCACCACAGCAGCTTTAAACCCACTGCAAAAGGTCACTAAATATTCACCAATTGCAGGTCTGTAAATGACACCTGCCCTCCAAAAAATACTGAGGTCGAAAATCGACCAAAAAATTCTAGAGTGCAACCTTCCAAAAAGAAAATTTGAAGAGGTATATTATACTCACACTTTTGTTCTTTTTTCTTTTAACAGAAAAGAAAAAGGCGTGGAAAAATGATGAATTGTAGGAATTTTTACAGACATGTAAACCCAAATTACAAAAACCTATCAGCTCACACCAGTCAGAATGGCCATCAACAAAAATGCTGCAAACAAGAAATGCTGACGTGATTGTGGAGAAATGCGTACCCTCGATTCTAAGGGGGACGTGGTAAGAGCCACTAATGAAAGCACAATTGAGTTGCCTTGAAAAGGTAAACGTTGAGCTACCATACCAGTCAATCAATCATAACCACTGCTGGGTCTATCACCTGAGAAAATGAAAATCACAAATCACAGGCTGGCAATCCTGCCCTCCAGCAATATTTACCATAGGCAACACTTGGAAGCAAGGAAAATGTCCATCAACAGAGGAATGCACCAAGAAGAAGTGGTCCATGTACACAATGGAATATTAGCCATGGAAAACACTGAAGCGCTGCTCTTTGAGGCACCACAGATGAGCCTGGAGATAATCACAAAACATGAAGTAGGTCGGAAAGCAAAAGACCTATAGCCTATATAATCACTTATGGCATTATCTAATAACTGACACAGATGAACATATTTCCAAAGAGAAAGACACTCACAGGCTTAGAAAACAAAACAAACTATGCTCATCTAAAAGGAAAGGAGGGGGGAAATTGAGAAATGAGGATTAGTGTTACTATACATATACAAATACATATTATATACATGTATCAAAAAGACCGAACATATAGCAAGGGAGGTCGATGGAACACTGTAATATTTTACATGGGAAGAGGATCTGTACATTAATAGACATACATAATGTACAAATGGACCAGATGGTGTACACCTAGGACAAACAATATTCTAAACTTTACCCAGATTAAAAAAATTTTAAAAACCAAGAAGAAGTAATGAGACATAAACTTATGGGGATTTCTCCTGGCAAATTCCATTCTAATTTATAACCTAGGACAATGACTTCCAGAAAGGCTCTGCTGCCCTAGTACCCAGATTGGGGAATGGAGAAAAGCTACCTCCTTGTGGACGTTTCCCACAACAGCAGCTTTGAACCCACTGCAAAAGGTCACTAAATTTTCACCAACTTGCAGTTCTGTCAATGACACCTGCCCTCCAAAAAATTTCTGGGGTCAAATATCGACCAAAAAATTCAAAAGAGGGCAACCTTCGAAGAAGTCAATTTCAAGAGCTCTATTATACTTACGGTTTTTTCTTTTAAGAGAAAAGAAAAAGGCGTAGGAATATGATGAATTTAAAAATTTTAATGTCATGCATACCCATATTACAAAAACCTATCAGCTCACAGCAATCAGAATGGCCATTAGGAAAAATGCTGCCAAAAATAAACGGTGAAGGGAGTGTGGAGAAATGCGTACCCTCGGTTGTAAGGGGGGGCATGTAAAGAGCCACTAATGAAAACACAACGTAGGTGCTTTGAAAAGGGAAACATTGAGCTACCAGTCAATCAATCACAACCACTGCTTGGCCTATCACCTGAGAAAATGAGAATCAAAAATCACAGGCTGGCAAACCTGTACGCCAGCAATATTTACCATAGCCAGCACTTGGAAGCAATGAAAATGTCCATCAACCGAGGAATGCACCAAGAAGAAGTGGTCCACGTACACAATGGGATATTACTCTAATAATAAATATAAATTAAATTAAAAACAAACAAAAGCAAGGAGTCATCAACATTTGTGGGTTTATCCGGGCACATTGCACTCTAATTTATAACCGAAGAACACCACTGGCCGGTAGGTCTGTTTCCCTAGTACCAGCATGGGGAACGTAGAAAGGCTGCCGCTCTCTGGCCATTACCTGCAAAAGCAGGTTTAAAGCCTGAGCTAATGGTCACTTCATATGAACAAGTACTTCAGGGCTGTAAATGAAACCTGCCCTCAAAATGTCTTGAGGGAGATAATGGCCAAAATATTTCAAATGGTGACACATACTTTAAGAAAACACTTTGAAGAAATAAGCTCTAATCACAGCTGGAAAAATTAAAAGGACATGTCTTAAAGCTCAATTTCAACACATTATGAGACACATGCAAATTCAACCACAAAGAGGTATCAGCTCACACCACTCAGAATAACCATCAGCAAAAACTACAAAGAATAAATGCTGAAGGTGCTAGGAAGAAATACATACCCTCCACTTTAAGTGGGACGTAACCTGGAAAGAGCCACTAAGGAGAACAGAATAGAGGTGCCTTTAAAAGGTAACCATTGAGCTACCATATGATCTAGCAGACCTATGCCTAGACCTATAAACGAAGAAGAGAGAATTGGAAGGACACAGGCACGCAAATCTACATTGCATAGTATTACAATAGCCAAGATATGGAAGTAACCAAAAAGTCCACCGACAGATGGGTGGTCAAAGAAGTACTGCTACCTGAACAGATGGAATAAGAGCTAGTGAAAAAATGAAACAATGCCATTTGCAGCACCATAGATGAGTCTAGAAGTAATCACGCAACTTGGAGTAAGTGAGAAAGCGAAAGACACATATCCTATCATATCACATATAGGTGTTACCTAAAAAATGATACAAACAAAGATATTTCCACAGAGAAACACTATCATAGATTCATTAAAAAAACTTATGGTTCACCAAATGGAAAGGTGTGAGGATTGGATACATTACCATATTGAGGTTAACAGAGAGATACAAACACATGTGAAATATATAATCACCAAAGACCTACGCAATACCAAGAGAAGTCTACTCAACATTGTGTCATTACCTACATGGGAAAAGGATCCGAAGAAGAATAGATATATGCATGTGTGTGAAAGAACCACATCTTGCACACCTAGAACAAACAAAACATTGTAATCAAGTTTGCTGTGATAAGAAATAAAAATTAAATTCAAAATACCAACAAGAAGTAATGAGACATAAACTTAAAGGGCTTTTTCCTCGCACATTCCATTCTAATTTACAACCTAGAACACCACTTCCAGTAAGGCTCTGTTGCCCTAGTAACCAGATTTGGTAAAGGAGAAATGCTGCCGCCTTGTGGCCGATTCCCGCAAGAGCAGCTTTTAACCCACAGCTAATGGTCACTTACCATTCACAAGGACTCAGGGCTGTAAAGGACACCTGCCCTCAAAATTGTGCTGAGGTAGGGAATGGATACAAAAAATTCAAAACAGGCCAAATTTTCAAGAAGATAGTATGAAGAGGTAAGTTTTACTCACTCTCTTTTTAAAGAAAGGAAAATGGATAAAAGCTCCACCTCAGGAAATATTAGACTCATGCAATCTAATCTACAAAAAGTTTTCAACTCACACCAGTCGACTGACCATTGGCAAAAAGTCTACAAACAATAAATGCTGAAGAGGTTTTAGAGAACTGTGTACCCTCTAGCTGCTGGTGAGATGCAAAAGGGTTAAACGCTAATAATGAGAACAGAAAGGAGCTGCGTTGAAAAGGAAAAATTGAGGTACCATTCAATCCAGCAGACGCACCAATGGGCCTCTCACCTGAGAAGACCAGAATGAAGAAGACCCGGGCTGCAAAAGCTGCACTGCAGCCTTATTCACCATAGCCAAGACAGTGAAGCAACCAAAATGTCCATCAACAGATGAAAGGATAAAGAAGAAGTGGTCCATGTACACAATGAATACTAGCCATGGAAAACAATGAAACACTGCTCTTTGAGGCACCATAGATGATCTTGGAGATAATCACAGAACATGAGGTAAGTCGGAAAGCAAAAGTCCTATATCCTATGATATCACTTATAGGCGTTATCTAATAACTGACACAAATGAACATAATTCCACAGAGAAAGTCAATCACAGACTTATTAAAAAAAAACCTATGCTTATCTAAAAGGAAAGGTGGGGGGAATGGATAAATGAAGATTAGCGTTACCATATGTATACAAATACATATTATATACATATATCAAAAAGACCGACCATATAGCAAGGAAGGTTTACGGAACACTCTGTAATAATTTACAGGGGAAGAGGATCTCTACATAAATAGGTATATAGAATATGTAGATGAACCAGAGTGTGTACACCTTGGACAAGCAACATTCTAACCATTACCCCAATTGAAAAAATTAAAACAACGAACTAGGAGTAATGAGACATAAACTTATGGGGGGTTTTCCTGGCACATTCCATTCAAATTTACAACCTAGGCAAACGACTTCCAGAACGGCTCTGCTGCCCTAGTACCCAGATTTGGGAATGGAGAAATGCTGCATCCTTGTGGCCGTTTCCCACCACAGCAGCTTTAAACCCACTGCAAAAGGTCACTAAATATTCACCAATTGCAGGTCTGTAAATGACACCTGCCCTCCAAAAAATACTGAGGTCGAAAATCGACCAAAAAATTCTAGAGTGCAACCTTCCAAAAAGAAAATTTGAAGAGGTATATTATACTCACACTTTTGTTCTTTTTTCTTTTAACAGAAAAGAAAAAGGCGTGGAAAAATGATGAATTGTAGGAATTTTTACAGACATGTAAACCCAAATTACAAAAACCTATCAGCTCACACCAGTCAGAATGGCCATCAACAAAAATGCTGCAAACAAGAAATGCTGACGTGATTGTGGAGAAATGCGTACCCTCGATTCTAAGGGGGACGTGGTAAGAGCCACTAATGAAAGCACAATTGAGTTGCCTTGAAAAGGTAAACGTTGAGCTACCATACCAGTCAATCAATCATAACCACTGCTGGGTCTATCACCTGAGAAAATGAAAATCACAAATCACAGGCTGGCAATCCTGCCCTCCAGCAATATTTACCATAGGCAACACTTGGAAGCAAGGAAAATGTCCATCAACAGAGGAATGCACCAAGAAGAAGTGGTCCATGTACACAATGGAATATTAGCCATGGAAAACACTGAAGCGCTGCTCTTTGAGGCACCACAGATGAGCCTGGAGATAATCACAAAACATGAAGTAGGTCGGAAAGCAAAAGACCTATAGCCTATATAATCACTTATGGCATTATCTAATAACTGACACAGATGAACATATTTCCAAAGAGAAAGACACTCACAGGCTTAGAAAACAAAACAAACTATGCTCATCTAAAAGGAAAGGAGGGGGGAAATTGAGAAATGAGGATTAGTGTTACTATACATATACAAATACATATTATATACATGTATCAAAAAGACCGAACATATAGCAAGGGAGGTCGATGGAACACTGTAATATTTTACATGGGAAGAGGATCTGTACATTAATAGACATACATAATGTACAAATGGACCAGATGGTGTACACCTAGGACAAACAATATTCTAAACTTTACCCAGATTAAAAAAATTTTAAAAACCAAGAAGAAGTAATGAGACATAAACTTATGGGGATTTCTCCTGGCAAATTCCATTCTAATTTATAACCTAGGACAATGACTTCCAGAAGGGCTCTGCTGCCCTAGTACCCAGATTGGGGAATGGAGAAAAGCTACCTCCTTGTGGACGTTTCCCACAACAGCAGCTTTGAACCCACTGCAAAAGGTCACTAAATTTTCACCAACTTGCAGTTCTGTAAATGACACCTGCCCTCCAAAAAATTTCTGGGGTGAAAAATCGACCAAAAAATTCAAAAGAGGGCAACCTTCGAAGAAGTCAATTTCAAGAGCTCTATTATACTTACGGTTTTTTCTTTTAAGAGAAAAGAAAAAGGCGTAGGAATATGATGAATTTAAAAATTTTAATGTCATGCATACCCATATTACAAAAACCTATCAGCTCACAGCAATCAGAATGGCCATTAGGAAAAATGCTGCCAAAAATAAACGGTGAAGGGAGTGTGGAGAAATGCGTACCCTCGGTTGTAAGGGGGGGCATGTAAAGAGCCACTAATGAAAACACAACGTAGGTGCTTTGAAAAGGGAAACATTGAGCTACCAGTCAATCAATCACAACCACTGCTTGGCCTATCACCTGAGAAAATGAGGATCAAAAATCACAGGCTGGCAAACCTGTACGCCAGCAATATTTACCATAGCCAGCACTTGGAAGCAATGAAAATGTCCATCAACCGAGGAATGCACCAAGAAGAAGTGGTCCACGTACACAATGGGATATTACTCTAATAATAAATATAAATTAAATTAAAAACAAACAAAAGCAAGGAGTCATCAACATTTGTGGGTTTATCCGGGCACATTGCACTCTAATTTATAACCGAAGAACACCACTGGCCGGTAGGTCTGTTTCCCTAGTACCAGCATGGGGAACGTAGAAAGGCTGCCGCTCTCTGGCCATTACCTGCAAAAGCAGGTTTAAAGCCTGAGCTAATGGTCACTTCATATGAACAAGTACTTCAGGGCTGTAAATGAAACCTGCCCTCAAAATGTCTTGAGGGAGATAATGGCCAAAATATTTCAAATGGTGACACATACTTTAAGAAAACACTTTGAAGAAATAAGCTCTAATCACAGCTGGAAAAATTAAAAGGACATGTCTTAAAGCTCAATTTCAACACATTATGAGACACATGCAAATTCAACCACAAAGAGGTATCAGCTCACACCACTCAGAATAACCATCAGCAAAAACTACAAAGAATAAATGCTGAAGGTGCTAGGAAGAAATACATACCCTCCACTTTAAGTGGGACGTAACCTGGAAAGAGCCACTAAGGAGAACAGAATAGAGGTGCCTTTAAAAGGTAACCATTGAGCTACCATATGATCTAGCAGACCTATGCCTAGACCTATAAACGAAGAAGAGAGAATTGGAAGGACACAGGCACGCAAATCTACATTGCATAGTATTACAATAGCCAAGATATGGAAGTAACCAAAAAGTCCACCGACAGATGGGTGGTCAAAGAAGTACTGCTACCTGTACAGATGGAATAAGAGCTAGTGAAAAAATGAAACAATGCCATTTGCAGCACCATAGATGAGTCTAGAAGTAATCACGCAACTTGGAGTAAGTGAGAAAGCGAAAGACACATATCCTATCATATCACATATAGGTGTTACCTAAAAAATGATACAAACAAAGATATTTCCACAGAGAAACACTATCATAGATTCATTAAAAAAACTTATGGTTCACCAAATGGAAAGGTGTGAGGATTGGATACATTACCATATTGAGGTTAACAGAGAGATACAAACACATGTGAAATATATAATCACCAAAGACCTACGCAATACCAAGAGAAGTCTACTCAACATTGTGTCATTACCTACATGGGAAAAGGATCCGAAGAAGAATAGATATATGCATGTGTGTGAAAGAACCACATCTTGCACACCTAGAACAAACAAAACATTGTAATCAAGTTTGCTGTGATAAGAAATAAAAATTAAATTCAAAATACCAACAAGAAGTAATGAGACATAAACTTAAAGGGCTTTTTCCTCGCACATTCCATTCTAATTTACCACCTAGAACACCACTTCCAGTAAGGCTCTGTTGCCCTAGTAACCAGATTTGGTAAAGGAGAAATGCTGCCGCCTTGTGGCCGATTCCCGCAAGAGCAGCTTTTAACCCACAGCTAATGGTCACTTACCATTCACAAGGACTCAGGGCTGTAAAGGACACCTGCCCTCAAAATTGTGCTGAGGTAGGGAATGGATACAAAAAATTCAAAACAGGCCAAATTTTCAAGAAGATAGTATGAAGAGGTAAGTTTTACTCACTCTCTTTTTAAAGAAAGGAAAATGGATAAAAGCTCCACCTCAGGAAGTATTAGACTCATGCAATCTAATCTACAAAAAGTTTTCAACTCACACCAGTCGACTGACCATTGGCAAAAAGTCTACAAACAATAAATGCTGAAGAGGTTTTAGAGAACTGTGTACCCTCTAGCTGCTGGTGAGATGCAAAAGGGTTAAACGCTAATAATGAGAACAGAAAGGAGCTGCGTTGAAAAGGAAAAATTGAGGTACCATTCAATCCAGCAGACGCACCAATGGGCCTCTCACCTGAGAAGACCAGAATGAAGAAGACCCGGGCTGCAAAAGCTGCACTGCAGCCTTATTCACCATAGCCAAGACAGTGAAGCAACCAAAATGTCCATCAACAGATGAAAGGATAAAGAAGAAGTGGTCCATGTACACAATGAATACTAGCCATGGAAAACAATGAAACACTGCTCTTTGAGGCACCATAGATGATCTTGGAGATAATCACAGAACATGAGGTAAGTCGGAAAGCAAAAGTCCTATATCCTATGATATCACTTATAGGCGTTATCTAATAACTGACACAAATGAACATATTTCCACAGAGAAAGTCAATCACAGACTTATTAAAAAAAAACCTATGCTTATCTAAAAGGAAAGGTGGGGGGAATGGATAAATGAAGATTAGCGTTACCATATGTATACAAATACATATTATATACATATATCAAAAAGACCGACCATATAGCAAGGAAGGTTTACGGAACACTCTGTAATAATTTACAGGGGAAGAGGATCTCTACATAAATAGGTATATAGAATATGTAGATGAACCAGAGTGTGTACACCTTGGACAAGCAACATTCTAACCATTACCCCAATTGAAAAAATTAAAACAACGAACTAGGAGTAATGAGACATAAACTTATGGGGGGTTTTCCTGGCACATTCCATTCAAATTTACAACCTAGGCAAACGACTTCCAGAACGGCTCTGCTGCCCTAGTACCCAGATTTGGGAATGGAGAAATGCTGCATCCTTGTGGCCGTTTCCCACCACAGCAGCTTTAAACCCACTGCAAAAGGTCACTAAATATTCACCAATTGCAGGTCTGTAAATGACACCTGCCCTCCAAAAAATACTGAGGTCGAAAATCGACCAAAAAATTCTAGAGTGCAACCTTCCAAAAAGAAAATTTGAAGAGGTATATTATACTCACACTTTTGTTCTTTTTTCTTTTAACAGAAAAGAAAAAGGCGTGGAAAAATGATGAATTGTAGGAATTTTTACAGACATGTAAACCCAAATTACAAAAACCTATCAGCTCACACCAGTCAGAATGGCCATCAACAAAAATGCTGCAAACAAGAAATGCTGACGTGATTGTGGAGAAATGCGTACCCTCGATTCTAAGGGGGACGTGGTAAGAGCCACTAATGAAAGCACAATTGAGTTGCCTTGAAAAGGTAAACGTTGAGCTACCATACCAGTCAATCAATCATAACCACTGCTGGGTCTATCACCTGAGAAAATGAAAATCACAAATCACAGGCTGGCAATCCTGCCCTCCAGCAATATTTACCATAGGCAACACTTGGAAGCAAGGAAAATGTCCATCAACAGAGGAATGCACCAAGAAGAAGTGGTCCATGTACACAATGGAATATTAGCCATGGAAAACACTGAAGCGCTGCTCTTTGAGGCACCACAGATGAGCCTGGAGATAATCACAAAACATGAAGTAGGTCGGAAAGCAAAAGACCTATAGCCTATATAATCACTTATGGCATTATCTAATAACTGACACAGATGAACATATTTCCAAAGAGAAAGACACTCACAGGCTTAGAAAACAAAACAAACTATGCTCATCTAAAAGGAAAGGAGGGGGGAAATTGAGAAATGAGGATTAGTGTTACTATACATATACAAATACATATTATATACATGTATCAAAAAGACCGAACATATAGCAAGGGAGGTCGATGGAACACTGTAATATTTTACATGGGAAGAGGATCTGTACATTAATAGACATACATAATGTACAAATGGACCAGATGGTGTACACCTAGGACAAACAATATTCTAAACTTTACCCAGATTAAAAAAATTTTAAAAACCAAGAAGAAGTAATGAGACATAAACTTATGGGGATTTCTCCTGGCAAATTCCATTCTAATTTATAACCTAGGACAATGACTTCCAGAAGGGCTCTGCTGCCCTAGTACCCAGATTGGGGAATGGAGAAAAGCTACCTCCTTGTGGACGTTTCCCACAACAGCAGCTTTGAACCCACTGCAAAAGGTCACTAAATTTTCACCAACTTGCAGTTCTGTAAATGACACCTGCCCTCCAAAAAATTTCTGGGGTCAAATATCGACCAAAAAATTCAAAAGAGGGCAACCTTCGAAGAAGTCAATTTCAAGAGCTCTATTATACTTACGGTTTTTTCTTTTAAGAGAAAAGAAAAAGGCGTAGGAATATGATGAATTTAAAAATTTTAATGTCATGCATACCCATATTACAAAAACCTATCAGCTCACAGCAATCAGAATGGCCATTAGGAAAAATGCTGCCAAAAATAAACGGTGAAGGGAGTGTGGAGAAATGCGTACCCTCGGTTGTAAGGGGGGGCATGTAAAGAGCCACTAATGAAAACACAACGTAGGTGCTTTGAAAAGGGAAACATTGAGCTACCAGTCAATCAATCACAACCACTGCTTGGCCTATCACCTGAGAAAATGAGAATCAAAAATCACAGGCTGGCAAACCTGTACGCCAGCAATATTTACCATAGCCAGCACTTGGAAGCAATGAAAATGTCCATCAACCGAGGAATGCACCAAGAAGAAGTGGTCCACGTACACAATGGAATATTACTCTAATAATAAATATAAATTAAATTAAAAACAAACAAAAGCAAGGAGTCATCAACATTTGTGGGTTTATCCGGGCACATTGCACTCTAATTTATAACCGAAGAACACCACTGGCCGGTAGGTCTGTTTCCCTAGTACCAGCATGGGGAACGTAGAAAGGCTGCCGCTCTCTGGCCATTACCTGCAAAAGCAGGTTTAAAGCCTGAGCTAATGGTCACTTCATATGAACAAGTACTTCAGGGCTGTAAATGAAACCTGCCCTCAAAATGTCTTGAGGGAGATAATGGCCAAAATATTTCAAATGGTGACACATACTTTAAGAAAACACTTTGAAGAAATAAGCTCTAATCACAGCTGGAAAAATTAAAAGGACATGTCTTAAAGCTCAATTTCAACACATTATGAGACACATGCAAATTCAACCACAAAGAGGTATCAGCTCACACCACTCAGAATAACCATCAGCAAAAACTACAAAGAATAAATGCTGAAGGTGCTAGGAAGAAATACATACCCTCCACTTTAAGTGGGACGTAACCTGGAAAGAGCCACTAAGGAGAACAGAATAGAGGTGCCTTTAAAAGGTAACCATTGAGCTACCATATGATCTAGCAGACCTATGCCTAGACCTATAAACGAAGAAGAGAGAATTGGAAGGACACAGGCACGCAAATCTACATTGCATAGTATTACAATAGCCAAGATATGGAAGTAACCAAAAAGTCCACCGACAGATGGGTGGTCAAAGAAGTACTGCTACCTGTACAGATGGAATAAGAGCTAGTGAAAAAATGAAACAATGCCATTTGCAGCACCATAGATGAGTCTAGAAGTAATCACGCAACTTGGAGTAAGTGAGAAAGCGAAAGACACATATCCTATCATATCACATATAGGTGTTACCTAAAAAATGATACAAACAAAGATATTTCCACAGAGAAACACTATCATAGATTCATTAAAAAAACTTATGGTTCACCAAATGGAAAGGTGTGAGGATTGGATACATTACCATATTGAGGTTAACAGAGAGATACAAACACATGTGAAATATATAATCACCAAAGACCTACGCAATACCAAGAGAAGTCTACTCAACATTGTGTCATTACCTACATGGGAAAAGGATCCGAAGAAGAATAGATATATGCATGTGTGTGAAAGAACCACATCTTGCACACCTAGAACAAACAAAACATTGTAATCAAGTTTGCTGTGATAAGAAATAAAAATTAAATTCAAAATACCAACAAGAAGTAATGAGACATAAACTTAAAGGGCTTTTTCCTCGCACATTCCATTCTAATTTACAACCTAGAACACCACTTCCAGTAAGGCTCTGTTGCCCTAGAAACCAGATTTGGTAAAGGAGAAATGCTGCCGCCTTGTGGCCGATTCCCGCAAGAGCAGCTTTTAACCCACAGCTAATGGTCACTTACCATTCACAAGGACTCAGGGCTGTAAAGGACACCTGCCCTCAAAATTGTGCTGAGGTAGGGAATGGATACAAAAAATTCAAAACAGGCCAAATTTTCAAGAAGATAGTATGAAGAGGTAAGTTTTACTCACTCTCTTTTTAAAGAAAGGAAAATGGATAAAAGCTCCACCTCAGGAAGTATTAGACTCATGCAATCTAATCTACAAAAAGTTTTCAACTCACACCAGTCGACTGACCATTGGCAAAAAGTCTACAAACAATAAATGCTGAAGAGGTTTTAGAGAACTGTGTACCCTCTAGCTGCTGGTGAGATGCAAAAGGGTTAAACGCTAATAATGAGAACAGAAAGGAGCTGCGTTGAAAAGGAAAAATTGAGGTACCATTCAATCCAGCAGGCGCACCAATGGGCCTCTCACCTGAGAAGACCAGAATGAAGAAGACCCAGGCTGCAAAAGCTGCACTGCAGCCTTATTCACAATAGACAAGACAGTGAAGCAACCAAAATGTCCATCAACAGATGAAAGGATAAAGAAGAAGTGGTCCATGTACACAATGAATACTAGCCATGGAAAACAATGAAACACTGCTCTTTGAGGCACCATAGATGATCTTGGAGATAATCACAGAACATGAGGTAAGTCGGAAAGCAAAAGTCCTATATCCTATGATATCACTTATAGGCGTTATCTAATAACTGACACAAATGAACATATTTCCACAGAGAAAGTCAATCACAGACTTATTAAAAAAAAACCTATGCTTATCTAAAAGGAAAGGTGGGGGGAATGGATAAATGAAGATTAGCGTTACCATAGGTATACAAATACATATTATATACATATATCAAAAAGACCGACCATATAGCAAGGAAGGTTTACGGAACACTCTGTAATAATTTACAGGGGAAGAGGATCTCTACATAAATAGGTATATAGAATATGTAGATGAACCAGAGCGTGTACACCTTGGACAAGCAACATTCTAACCATTACCCCAATTGAAAAAATTAAAACAACGAACTAGGAGTAATGAGACATAAACTTATGGGGGGTTTTCCTGGCACATTCCATTCAAATTTACAACCTAGGCAAACGACTTCCAGAACGGCTCTGCTGCCCTAGTACCCAGATTTGGGAATGGAGAAATGCTGCATCCTTGTGGCCGTTTCCCACCACAGCAGCTTTAAACCCACTGCAAAAGGTCACTAAATATTCACCAATTGCAGGTCTGTAAATGACACCTGCCCTCCAAAAAATACTGAGGTCGAAAATCGACCAAAAAATTCTAGAGTGCAACCTTCCAAAAAGAAAATTTGAAGAGGTATATTATACTCACACTTTTGTTCTTTTTTCTTTTAACAGAAAAGAAAAAGGCGTGGAAAAATGATGAATTGTAGGAATTTTTACAGACATGTAAACCCAAATTACAAAAACCTATCAGCTCACACCAGTCAGAATGGCCATCAACAAAAATGCTGCAAACAAGAAATGCTGACGTGATTGTGGAGAAATGCGTACCCTCGATTCTAAGGGGGACGTGGTAAGAGCCACTAATGAAAGCACAATTGAGTTGCCTTGAAAAGGTAAACGTTGAGCTACCATACCAGTCAATCAATCATAACCACTGCTGGGTCTATCACCTGAGAAAATGAAAATCACAAATCACAGGCTGGCAATCCTGCCCTCCAGCAATATTTACCATAGGCAACACTTGGAAGCAAGGAAAATGTCCATCAACAGAGGAATGCACCAAGAAGAAGTGGTCCATGTACACAATGGAATATTAGCCATGGAAAACACTGAAGCGCTGCTCTTTGAGGCACCACAGATGAGCCTGGAGATAATCACAAAACATGAAGTAGGTCGGAAAGCAAAAGACCTATAGCCTATATAATCACTTATGGCATTATCTAATAACTGACACAGATGAACATATTTCCAAAGAGAAAGACACTCACAGGCTTAGAAAACAAAACAAACTATGCTCATCTAAAAGGAAAGGAGGGGGGAAATTGAGAAATGAGGATTAGTGTTACTATACATATACAAATACATATTATATACATGTATCAAAAAGACCGAACATATAGCAAGGGAGGTCGATGGAACACTGTAATATTTTACATGGGAAGAGGATCTGTACATTAATAGACATACATAATGTACAAATGGACCAGATGGTGTACACCTAGGACAAACAATATTCTAAACTTTACCCAGATTAAAAAAATTTTAAAAACCAAGAAGAAGTAATGAGACATAAACTTATGGGGATTTCTCCTGGCAAATTCCATTCTAATTTATAACCTAGGACAATGACTTCCAGAAGGGCTCTGCTGCCCTAGTACCCAGATTGGGGAATGGAGAAAAGCTACCTCCTTGTGGACGTTTCCCACAACAGCAGCTTTGAACCCACTGCAAAAGGTCACTAAATTTTCACCAACTTGCAGTTCTGTAAATGACACCTGCCCTCCAAAAAATTTCTGGGGTGAAAAATCGACCAAAAAATTCAAAAGAGGGCAACCTTCGAAGAAGTCAATTTCAAGAGCTCTATTATACTTACGGTTTTTTCTTTTAAGAGAAAAGAAAAAGGCGTAGGAATATGATGAATTTAAAAATTTTAATGTCATGCATACCCATATTACAAAAACCTATCAGCTCACAGCAATCAGAATGGCCTTTAGGAAAAATGCTGCAAAATATAAACGGTGAAGGGAGTGTGGAGAAATGCGTACCCTCGTTTGTAAGGGGGGACATGTAAAGAGCCACTAATGCAAAAACAGTGTAGGTGCTTTGAAAAGGGAAACATTGAGCTACCAGTCAATCAATCACAACCACTGCTTGGCCTATCACCTGAGAAAATGAGAATCAAAAATCACAGGCTGGCAAACCTGTACGCCAGCAATATTTACCATAGCCAGCACTTGGAAGCAATGAAAATGTCCATCAACCTAGGAATGCACCAAGAAGAAGTGGTCCACGTACACAATGGAATATTACTCTAATAATAAATATAAATTAAATTAAAAACAAACAAAAGCAAGGAGTCATCAACATTTGTGGGTTTATCCGGGCACATTGCAGTCTAATTTATAACCGAAGAACACCACTGGCCGGTAGGTCTGTTTCCCTAGTACCAGCATGGGGAACGTAGAAAGGCTGCCGCTCTCTGGCCATTACCTGCAAAAGCAGGTTTAAAGCCTGAGCTAATGGTCACTTCATATGAACAAGTACTGCAGGTCTGTAAATGAAATCTGCCCTCAAAATGTCTTGAGGGAGATAATGGCCAAAATATTTCAAATGGTGACACATACTTTAAGAAAACACTTTGAAGAAATAAGCTCTAATCACAGCTGGAAAAATAAAAAGGACATGTCTTAAAGCTCAATTTCAACACATTATGAGACACATGCAAATTCAACCACAAAGAGGTATCAGCTCACACCACTCAGAATAACCATCAGCAAAAACTACAAAGAATAAATGCTGAAGGTGCCGGGAAGAAATGCATACCCTCTACTTTAAGTGGGACGTAACCTGGAAAGAGCCACTAAGGAGAACAGAATAGAGGTGCCTTTAAAAGGTAACCATTGAGCTACCATATGATCCAGCAGACCTATTCCTGGGCCTATAAACTAAGAAGAGAGAATTGGAAGGACACAGGCACGCAAATCTACATTGCATAGTATTACAATAGCCAAGATATGGAAGTAACCAAAAAGTCCACCGACAGATGGGTGGACAAAGAAGAACTGCTACCTGTACAGATGGAATAGGAGCTAGTGAAAAAATGAAACAATGCCATTTGCAGCACCATAGATGAGTCTAGAAGTAATCACGCAACTTGGAGTAAGTGAGAAAGCGAAAGACACATATCCTATCATATCACATATAGGTGTTACCTAAAAAATGATACAAACAAAGATATTTCCACAGAGAAACACTATCATAGATTCATTAAAAAAACTTATGGTTCACCAAATGGAAAGGTGTGAGGATTGGATACATTACCATATTGAGGTTAACAGAGAGATACAAACACATGTGAAATATATAATCACCAAAGACCTACGCAATACCAAGAGAAGTCTACTCAACATTGTGTCATTACCTACATGGGAAAAGGATCCGAAGAAGAATAGATATATGCATGTGTGTGAAAGAACCACATCTTGCACACCTAGAACAAACAAAACATTGTAATCAAGTTTGCTGTGATAAGAAATAAAAATTAAGTTCAAAATACCAACAAGAAGTAATGAGACATAAACTTAAAGGGCTTTTTCCTCGCACATTCCATTCTAATTTACAACCTAGAACACCACTTCCAGTAAGGCTCTGTTGCCCTAGAAACCAGATTTGGTAAAGGAGAAATGCTGCCGCCTTGTGGCCGATTCCCGCAAGAGCAGCTTTTAACCCACAGCTAATGGTCACTTACCATTCACAAGGACTCAGGGCTGTAAAGGACACCTGCCCTCAAAATTGTGCTGAGGTAGGGAATGGATACAAAAAATTCAAAACAGGCCAAATTTTCAAGAAGATAGTATGAAGAGGTAAGTTTTACTCACTCTCTTTTTAAAGAAAGGAAAATGGATAAAAGCTCCACCTCAGGAAGAATTAGACTCATGCAATCTAATCTACAAAAAGTTTTCAACTCACACCAGTCGACTGACCATTGGCAAAAAGTCTACAAACAATAAATGCTGAAGAGGTTTTAGAGAACTGTGTACCCTCTAGCTGCTGGTGAGATGCAAAAGGGTTAAACGCTAATAATGAGAACAGAAAGGAGCTGCGTTGAAAAGGAAAAATTGAGGTACCATTCAATCCAGCAGGCGCACCAATGGGCCTCTCACCTGAGAAGACCAGAATGAAGAAGACCCAGGCTGCAAAAGCTGCACTGCAGCCTTATTCACAATAGACAAGACAGTGAAGCAACCAAAATGTCCATCAACAGATGAAAGGATAAAGAAGAAGTGGTCCATGTACACAATGAATACTAGCCATGGAAAACAATGAAACACTGCTCTTTGAGGCACCATAGATGATCTTGGAGATAATCACAGAACATGAGGTAAGTCGGAAAGCAAAAGTCCTATATCCTATGATATCACTTATAGGCGTTATCTAATAACTGACACAAATGAACATATTTCCACAGAGAAAGTCAATCACAGACTTATTAAAAAAAACCCTATGCTTATCTAAAAGGAAAGGTGGGGGGAATGGATAAATGAAGATTAGCGTTACCATATGTATACAAATACATATTATATACATATATCAAAAAGACCGACCATATAGCAAGGAAGGTTTACGGAACACTCTGTAATAATTTACAGGGGAAGAGGATCTCTACATAAATAGGTATATAGAATATGTAGATGAACCAGAGTGTGTACACCTTGGACAAGCAACATTCTAACCATTACCCCAATTGAAAAAATTAAAACAACGAACTAGGCGTAATGAGACATAAACTTATGGGGGGTTTTCCTGGCACATTCCATTCAAATTTACAACCTAGGCAAACGACTTCCAGAACGGCTGTGCTGCCCTAGTACCCAGATTTGGGAATGGAGAAATGCTGCATCCTTGTGGCCGTTTCCCACCACAGCAGCTTTAAACCCACTGCAAAAGGTCACTAAATATTCACCAATTGCAGGTCTGTAAATGACACCTGCCCTCCAAAAAATACTGAGGTCGAAAATCGACCAAAAAATTCTAGAGTGCAACCTTCCAAAAAGAAAATTTGAAGAGGTATATTATACTCACACTTTTTTTCTTTTTTCTTTTAACAGAAAAGAAAAAGGCGTGGAAAAATGATGAATTGTAGGAATTTTTACAGACATGTAAACCCAAATTACAAACACCTATCAGCTCACACCAGTCAGAATGGCCATCAACAAAAATGCTGCAAACAAGAAATGCTGACCTGATTGTGGAGAAGTGCATACCCTCGATTCTAAGGGGGACGTGGTAAGAGCCACTAATGAAAGCACAATTGAGTTGCCTTGAAAAGGTAAACGTTGAGCTACCATACCAGTCAATCAATCATAACCACTGCTGGGTCTATCACCTGAGAAAATGAAAATCACAAATCACAGGCTGGCAATCCTGCCCTCCAGCAATATTTACCATAGGCAACACTTGGAAGCAAGGAAAATGTCCATCAACAGAGGAATGCACCAAGAAGAAGTGGTCCATGTACACAATGGAATATTAGCCATGGAAAACACTGAAGCGCTGCTCTTTGAGGCACCACAGATGAGCCTGGAGATAATCACAAAACATGAAGTAGGTCGGAAAGCAAAAGACCTATAGCCTATATAATCACTTATGGCATTATCTAATAACTGACACAGATGAACATATTTCCAAAGAGAAAGACACTCACAGGCTTAGAAAACAAAACAAACTATGCTCATCTAAAAGGAAAGGAGGTGGGAAATTGAGAAATGAGGATTAGTGTTACTATACATATACAAATACATATTATATACATGTATCAAAAAGACCGAACATATAGCAAGGGAGGTCGATGGAACACTGTAATATTTTACATGGGAAGAGGATCTGTACATTAATAGACATACATAATGTACAAATGGACCAGATGGTGTACACCTAGGACAAACAATATTCTAAACTTTACCCAGATTAAAAAAATTTTAAAAACCAAGAAGAAGTAATGAGACATAAACTTATGGGGATTTCTCCTGGCAAATTCCATTCTAATTTATAACCTAGGACAATGACTTCCAGAAAGGCTCTGCTGCCCTAGTACCCAGATTGGGGAATGGAGAAAAGCTACCTCCTTGTGGACGTTTCCCACAACAGCAGCTTTGAACCCACTGCAAAAGGTCACTAAATTTTCACCAACTTGCAGTTCTGTCAATGACACCTGCCCTCCAAAAAATTTCTGGGGTCAAAAATCGACCAAAAAAT
The DNA here is from genome assembly GCF_965194805.1 of Balaenoptera borealis. Lineage (NCBI taxonomy): Eukaryota > Metazoa > Chordata > Mammalia > Artiodactyla > Balaenopteridae > Balaenoptera > Balaenoptera borealis. The sequence goes on along the minus strand of NW_028123237.1, from coordinate 66,585 downwards.
TCAAAAGAGGGCAACCTTCGAAGAAGTCAATTTCAAGAGCTCTATTGTACTTACGGTTTTTTCTTTTAAGAGAAAAGAAAAAGGCGTAGGAATATGATGAATTTTAAAAATTTTAATGTCATGCATACCCATATTACAAAAACCTATCAGCTCACAGCAATCAGAATGGCCTTTAGGAAAAATGCTGCAAAATATAAACGGTGAAGGGTGTGTGGAGAAATGCGTACCCTCGTTTGTAAGGGGGGACATGTAAAGAGCCACTAATGCAAACACAATGTAGGTGCTTTGAAAAGGGAAATATTGAGCTACCAGTCAATCAATCACAACCACTGCTTGGCCTATCACCTGAGAAAATGAGAATCAAAAATCACAGGCTGGCAAACCTGTACGCCAGCAATATTTACCATAGCCAGCACTTGGAAGCAATGAAAATGTCCATCAACCGAGGAATGCACCAAGAAGAAGTGGTCCACGTACACAATGGAATATTACTCTAATAATAAATATAAATTAAATTAAAAACAAACAAAAGCAAGGAGACATCAACATTTGTGGGTTTATCCGGGCACATTGCACTCTAATTTATAACCGAAGAACACCACTGGCCGGTAGGTCTGTTTCCCTAGTACCAGCATGGGGAACGTAGAAAGGCTGCCGCTCTCTGGCCATTACCTGCAAAAGCAGGTTTAAAGCCTGAGCTAATGGTCACTTCATATGAACAAGTACTGCAGGTCTGTAAATGAAATCTGCCCTCAAAATGTCTTGAGGGAGATAATGGCCAAAATATTTCAAATGGTGACACATACTTTAAGAAAACACTTTGAAGAAATAAGCTCTAATCACAGCTGGAAAAATAAAAAGGACATGTCTTAAAGCTCAATTTCAACACATTATGAGACACATGCAAATTCAACCACAAAGAGGTATCAGCTCACACCACTCAGAATAACCATCAGCAAAAACTACAAAGAATAAATGCTGAAGGTGCCGGGAAGAAATGCATACCCTCTACTTTAAGTGGGACGTAACCTGGAAAGAGCCACTAAGGAGAACAGAATAGAGGTGCCTTTAAAAGGTAACCATTGAGCTACCATATGATCCAGCAGACCTATTCCTGGGCCTATAAACTAAGAAGAGAGAATTGGAAGGACACAGGCACGCAAATCTACATTGCATAGTATTACAATAGCCAAGATATGGAAGTAACCAAAAAGTCCACCGACAGATGGGTGGACAAAGAAGAACTGCTACCTGTACAGATGGAATAGGAGCTAGTGAAAAAATGAAACAATGCCATTTGCAGCACCATAGATGAGTCTAGAAGTAATCACGCAACTTGGAGTAAGTGAGAAAGCGAAAGACACATATCCTATCATATCACATATAGGTGTTACCTAAAAAATGATACAAACAAAGATATTTCCACAGAGAAACACTATCATAGATTCATTAAAAAAACTTATGGTTCACCAAATGGAAAGGTGTGAGGATTGGATACATTACCATATTGAGGTTAACAGAGAGATACAAACACATGTGAAATATATAATCACCAAAGACCTACGCAATACCAAGAGAAGTCTACTCAACGTTGTGTCATTACCTACATGGGAAAAGGATCCGAAGAAGAATAGATATATGCATGTGTGTGAAAGAACCACATCTTGCACACCTAGAACAAACAAAACATTGTAATCAAGTTTGCTGTGATAAGAAATAAAAATTAAATTCAAAATACCAACAAGAAGTAATGAGACATAAACTTAAAGGGCTTTTTCCTCGCACATTCCATTCTAATTTACCACCTAGAACACCACTTCCAGTAAGGCTCTGTTGCCCTAGTAACCAGATTTGGTAAAGGAGAAATGCTGCCGCCTTGTGGCCGATTCCCGCAAGAGCAGCTTTTAACCCACAGCTAATGGTCACTTACCATTCACAAGGACTCAGGGCTGTAAAGGACACCTGCCCTCAAAATTGTGCTGAGGTAGGGAATGGATACAAAAAATTCAAAACAGGCCAAATTTTCAAGAAGATAGTATGAAGAGGTAAGTTTTACTCACTCTCTTTTTAAAGAAAGGAAAATGGATAAAAGCTCCACCTCAGGAAATATTAGACTCATGCAATCTAATCTACAAAAAGTTTTCAACTCACACCAGTCGACTGACCATTGGCAAAAAGTCTACAAACAATAAATGCTGAAGAGGTTTTAGAGAACTGTGTACCCTCTAGCTGCTGGTGAGATGCAAAAGGGTTAAACGCTAATAATGAGAACAGAAAGGAGCTGCGTTGAAAAGGAAAAATTGAGGTACCATTCAATCCAGCAGACGCACCAATGGGCCTCTCACCTGAGAAGACCAGAATGAAGAAGACCCGGGCTGCAAAAGCTGCACTGCAGCCTTATTCACCATAGCCAAGACAGTGAAGCAACCAAAATGTCCATCAACAGATGAAAGGATAAAGAAGAAGTGGTCCATGTACACAATGAATACTAGCCATGGAAAACAATGAAACACTGCTCTTTGAGGCACCATAGATGATCTTGGAGATAATCACAGAACATGAGGTAAGTCGGAAAGCAAAAGTCCTATATCCTATGATATCACTTATAGGCGTTATCTAATAACTGACACAAATGAACATATTTCCACAGAGAAAGTCAATCACAGACTTATTAAAAAAAAACCTATGCTTATCTAAAAGGAAAGGTGGGGGGAATGGATAAATGAAGATTAGCGTTACCATATGTATACAAATACATATTATATACATATATCAAAAAGACCGACCATATAGCAAGGAAGGTTTACGGAACACTCTGTAATAATTTACAGGGGAAGAGGATCTCTACATAAATAGGTATATAGAATATGTAGATGAACCAGAGTGTGTACACCTTGGACAAGCAACATTCTAACCATTACCCCAATTGAAAAAATTAAAACAACGAACTAGGAGTAATGAGACATAAACTTATGGGGGGTTTTCCTGGCACATTCCATTCAAATTTACAACCTAGGCAAACGACTTCCAGAACGGCTGTGCTGCCCTAGTACCCAGATTTGGGAATGGAGAAATGCTGCATCCTTGTGGCCGTTTCCCACCACAGCAGCTTTAAACCCACTGCAAAAGGTCACTAAATATTCACCAATTGCAGGTCTGTAAATGACACCTGCCCTCCAAAAAATACTGAGGTCGAAAATCGACCAAAAAATTCTAGAGTGCAACCTTCCAAAAAGAAAATTTGAAGAGGTATATTATACTCACACTTTTGTTCTTTTTTCTTTTAACAGAAAAGAAAAAGGCGTGGAAAAATGATGAATTGTAGGAATTTTTACAGACATGTAAACCCAAATTACAAAAACCTATCAGCTCACACCAGTCAGAATGGCCATCAACAAAAATGCTGCAAACAAGAAATGCTGACGTGATTGTGGAGAAATGCGTACCCTCGATTCTAAGGGGGACGTGGTAAGAGCCACTAATGAAAGCACAATTGAGTTGCCTTGAAAAGGTAAACGTTGAGCTACCATACCAGTCAATCAATCATAACCACTGCTGGGTCTATCACCTGAGAAAATGAAAATCACAAATCACAGGCTGGCAATCCTGCCCTCCAGCAATATTTACCATAGGCAACACTTGGAAGCAAGGAAAATGTCCATCAACAGAGGAATGCACCAAGAAGAAGTGGTCCATGTACACAATGGAATATTAGCCATGGAAAACACTGAAGCGCTGCTCTTTGAGGCACCACAGATGAGCCTGGAGATAATCACAAAACATGAAGTAGGTCGGAAAGCAAAAGACCTATAGCCTATATAATCACTTATGGCATTATCTAATAACTGACACAGATGAACATATTTCCAAAGAGAAAGACACTCACAGGCTTAGAAAACAAAACAAACTATGCTCATCTAAAAGGAAAGGAGGGGGGAAATTGAGAAATGAGGATTAGTGTTACTATACATATACAAATACATATTATATACATGTATCAAAAAGACCGAACATATAGCAAGGGAGGTCGATGGAACACTGTAATATTTTACATGGGAAGAGGATCTGTACATTAATAGACATACATAATGTACAAATGGACCAGATGGTGTACACCTAGGACAAACAATATTCTAAACTTTACCCAGATTAAAAAAATTTTAAAAACCAAGAAGAAGTAATGAGACATAAACTTATGGGGATTTCTCCTGGCAAATTCCATTCTAATTTATAACCTAGGACAATGACTTCCAGAAGGGCTCTGCTGCCCTAGTACCCAGATTGGGGAATGGAGAAAAGCTACCTCCTTGTGGACGTTTCCCACAACAGCAGCTTTGAACCCACTGCAAAAGGTCACTAAATTTTCACCAACTTGCAGTTCTGTAAATGACACCTGCCCTCCAAAAAATTTCTGGGGTGAAAAATCGACCAAAAAATTCAAAAGAGGGCAACCTTCGAAGAAGTCAATTTCAAGAGCTCTATTATACTTACGGTTTTTTCTTTTAAGAGAAAAGAAAAAGGCGTAGGAATATGATGAATTTAAAAATTTTAATGTCATGCATACCCATATTACAAAAACCTATCAGCTCACAGCAATCAGAATGGCCATTAGGAAAAATGCTGCCAAAAATAAACGGTGAAGGGAGTGTGGAGAAATGCGTACCCTCGGTTGTAAGGGGGGGCATGTAAAGAGCCACTAATGAAAACACAACGTAGGTGCTTTGAAAAGGGAAACATTGAGCTACCAGTCAATCAATCACAACCACTGCTTGGCCTATCACCTGAGAAAATGAGAATCAAAAATCACAGGCTGGCAAACCTGTACGCCAGCAATATTTACCATAGCCAGCACTTGGAAGCAATGAAAATGTCCATCAACCGAGGAATGCACCAAGAAGAAGTGGTCCACGTACACAATGGAATATTACTCTAATAATAAATATAAATTAAATTAAAAACAAACAAAAGCAAGGAGACATCAACATTTGTGGGTTTATCCGGGCACATTGCACTATAATTTATAACCGAAGAACACCACTGGCCGGTAGGTCTGTTTCCCTAGTACCAGCATGGGGAACATAGAAAGGCTGCCGCTCTCTGGCCATTACCTGCAAAAGCAGGTTTAAAGCCTGAGCTAATGGTCACTTCATATGAACAAGTACTTCAGGGCTGTAAATGAAACCTGCCCTCAAAATGTCTTGAGGGAGATAATGGCCAAAATATTTCAAATGGTGACACATACTTTAAGAAAACACTTTGAAGAAATAAGCTCTAATCACAGCTGGAAAAATTAAAAGGACATGTCTTAAAGCTCAATTTCAACACATTATGAGACACATGCAAATTCAACCACAAAGAGGTATCAGCTCACACCACTCAGAATAACCATCAGCAAAAACTACAAAGAATAAATGCTGAAGGTGCTAGGAAGAAATACATACCCTCCACTTTAAGTGGGACGTAACCTGGAAAGAGCCACTAAGGAGAACAGAATAGAGGTGCCTTTAAAAGGTAACCATTGAGCTACCATATGATCTAGCAGACCTATGCCTAGACCTATAAACGAAGAAGAGAGAATTGGAAGGACACAGACACGCAAATCTACATTGCATAGTATTACAATAGCCAAGATATGGAAGTAACCAAAAAGTCCACCGACAGATGGGTGGTCAAAGAAGTACTGCTACCTGTACAGATGGAATAAGAGCTAGTGAAAAAATGAAACAATGCCATTTGCAGCACCATAGATGAGTCTAGAAGTAATCACGCAACTTGGAGTAAGTGAGAAAGCGAAAGACACATATCCTATCATATCACATATAGGTGTTATCTAAAAAATGATACAAACAAAGATATTTCCACAGAGAAACACTATCATAGATTCATTAAAAAAACTTATGGTTCACCAAATGGAAAGGTGTGAGGATTGGATACATTACCATATTGAGGTTAACAGAGAGATACAAACACATGTGAAATATATAATCACCAAAGACCTACGCAATACCAAGAGAAGTCTACTCAACATTGTGTCATTACCTACATGGGAAAAGGATCCGAAGAAGAATAGATATATGCATGTGTGTGAAAGAACCACATCTTGCACACCTAGAACAAACAAAACATTGTAATCAAGTTTGCTGTGATAAGAAATAAAAATTAAATTCAAAATACCAACAAGAAGTAATGAGACATAAACTTAAAGGGCTTTTTCCTCGCACATTCCATTCTAATTTACCACCTAGAACACCACTTCCAGTAAGGCTCTGTTGCCCTAGTAACCAGATTTGGTAAAGGAGAAATGCTGCCGCCTTGTGGCCGATTCCCGCAAGAGCAGCTTTTAACCCACAGCTAATGGTCACTTACCATTCACAAGGACTCAGGGCTGTAAAGGACACCTGCCCTCAAAATTGTGCTGAGGTAGGGAATGGATACAAAAAATTCAAAACAGGCCAAATTTTCAAGAAGATAGTATGAAGAGGTAAGTTTTACTCACTCTCTTTTTAAAGAAAGGAAAATGGATAAAAGCTCCACCTCAGGAAGTATTAGACTCATGCAATCTAATCTACAAAAAGTTTTCAACTCACACCAGTCGACTGACCATTGGCAAAAAGTCTACAAACAATAAATGCTGAAGAGGTTTTAGAGAACTGTGTACCCTCTAGCTGCTGGTGAGATGCAAAAGGGTTAAACGCTAATAATGAGAACAGAAAGGAGCTGCGTTGAAAAGGAAAAATTGAGGTACCATTCAATCCAGCAGACGCACCAATGGGCCTCTCACCTGAGAAGACCAGAATGAAGAAGACCCGGGCTGCAAAAGCTGCACTGCAGCCTTATTCACCATAGCCAAGACAGTGAAGCAACCAAAATGTCCATCAACAGATGAAAGGATAAAGAAGAAGTGGTCCATGTACACAATGAATACTAGCCATGGAAAACAATGAAACACTGCTCTTTGAGGCACCATAGATGATCTTGGAGATAATCACAGAACATGAGGTAAGTCGGAAAGCAAAAGTCCTATATCCTATGATATCACTTATAGGCGTTATCTAATAACTGACACAAATGAACATATTTCCACAGAGAAAGTCAATCACAGACTTATTAAAAAAAAACCTATGCTTATCTAAAAGGAAAGGTGGGGGGAATGGATAAATGAAGATTAGCGTTACCATATGTATACAAATACATATTATATACATATATCAAAAAGACCGACCATATAGCAAGGAAGGTTTACGGAACACTCTGTAATAATTTACAGGGGAAGAGGATCTCTACATAAATAGGTATATAGAATATGTAGATGAACCAGAGTGTGTACACCTTGGACAAGCAACATTCTAACCATTACCCCAATTGAAAAAATTAAAACAACGAACTAGGAGTAATGAGACATAAACTTATGGGGGGTTTTCCTGGCACATTCCATTCAAATTTACAACCTAGGCAAACGACTTCCAGAACGGCTCTGCTGCCCTAGTACCCAGATTTGGGAATGGAGAAATGCTGCATCCTTGTGGCCGTTTCCCACCACAGCAGCTTTAAACCCACTGCAAAAGGTCACTAAATATTCACCAATTGCAGGTCTGTAAATGACACCTGCCCTCCAAAAAATACTGAGGTCGAAAATCGACCAAAAAATTCTAGAGTGCAACCTTCCAAAAAGAAAATTTGAAGAGGTATATTATACTCACACTTTTGTTCTTTTTTCTTTTAACAGAAAAGAAAAAGGCGTGGAAAAATGATGAATTGTAGGAATTTTTACAGACATGTAAACCCAAATTACAAACACCTATCAGCTCACACCAGTCAGAATGGCCATCAACAAAAATGCTGCAAACAAGAAATGCTGACGTGATTGTGGAGAAATGCGTACCCTCGATTCTAAGGGGGACGTGGTAAGAGCCACTAATGAAAGCACAATTGAGTTGCCTTGAAAAGGTAAACGTTGAGCTACCATACCAGTCAATCAATCATAACCACTGCTGGGTCTATCACCTGAGAAAATGAAAATCACAAATCACAGGCTGGCAATCCTGCCCTCCAGCAATATTTACCATAGGCAACACTTGGAAGCAAGGAAAATGTCCATCAACAGAGGAATGCACCAAGAAGAAGTGGTCCATGTACACAATGGAATATTAGCCATGGAAAACACTGAAGCGCTGCTCTTTGAGGCACCACAGATGAGCCTGGAGATAATCACAAAACATGAAGTAGGTCGGAAAGCAAAAGACCTATAGCCTATATAATCACTTATGGCATTATCTAATAACTGACACAGATGAACATATTTCCAAAGAGAAAGACACTCACAGGCTTAGAAAACAAAACAAACTATGCTCATCTAAAAGGAAAGGAGGGGGGAAATTGAGAAATGAGGATTAGTGTTACTATACATATACAAATACATATTATATACATGTATCAAAAAGACCGAACATATAGCAAGGGAGGTCGATGGAACACTGTAATATTTTACATGGGAAGAGGATCTGTACATTAATAGACATACATAATGTACAAATGGACCAGATGGTGTACACCTAGGACAAACAATATTCTAAACTTTACCCAGATTAAAAAAATTTTAAAAACCAAGAAGAAGTAATGAGACATAAACTTATGGGGATTTCTCCTGGCAAATTCCATTCTAATTTATAACCTAGGACAATGACTTCCAGAAGGGCTCTGCTGCCCTAGTACCCAGATTGGGGAATGGAGAAAAGCTACCTCCTTGTGGACGTTTCCCACAACAGCAGCTTTGAACCCACTGCAAAAGGTCACTAAATTTTCACCAACTTGCAGTTCTGTAAATGACACCTGCCCTCCAAAAAATTTCTGGGGTGAAAAATCGACCAAAAAATTCAAAAGAGGGCAACCTTCGAAGAAGTCAATTTCAAGAGCTCTATTATACTTACGGTTTTTTCTTTTAAGAGAAAAGAAAAAGGCGTAGGAATATGATGAATTTAAAAATTTTAATGTCATGCATACCCATATTACAAAAACCTATCAGCTCACAGCAATCAGAATGGCCATTAGGAAAAATGCTGCCAAAAATAAACGGTGAAGGGAGTGTGGAGAAATGCGTACCCTCGGTTGTAAGGGGGGGCATGTAAAGAGCCACTAATGAAAACACAACGTAGGTGCTTTGAAAAGGGAAACATTGAGCTACCAGTCAATCAATCACAACCACTGCTTGGCCTATCACCTGAGAAAATGAGAATCAAAAATCACAGGCTGGCAAACCTGTACGCCAGCAATATTTACCATAGCCAGCACTTGGAAGCAATGAAAATGTCCATCAACCGAGGAATGCACCAAGAAGAAGTGGTCCACGTACACAATGGAATATTACTCTAATAATAAATATAAATTAAATTAAAAACAAACAAAAGCAAGGAGACATCAACATTTGTGGGTTTATCCGGGCACATTGCACTATAATTTATAACCGAAGAACACCACTGGCCGGTAGGTCTGTTTCCCTAGTACCAGCATGGGGAACATAGAAAGGCTGCCGCTCTCTGGCCATTACCTGCAAAAGCAGGTTTAAAGCCTGAGCTAATGGTCACTTCATATGAACAAGTACTTCAGGGCTGTAAATGAAACCTGCCCTCAAAATGTCTTGAGGGAGATAATGGCCAAAATATTTCAAATGGTGACACATACTTTAAGAAAACACTTTGAAGAAATAAGCTCTAATCACAGCTGGAAAAATTAAAAGGACATGTCTTAAAGCTCAATTTCAACACATTATGAGACACATGCAAATTCAACCACAAAGAGGTATCAGCTCACACCACTCAGAATAACCATCAGCAAAAACTACAAAGAATAAATGCTGAAGGTGCTAGGAAGAAATACATACCCTCCACTTTAAGTGGGACGTAACCTGGAAAGAGCCACTAAGGAGAACAGAATAGAGGTGCCTTTAAAAGGTAACCATTGAGCTACCATATGATCTAGCAGACCTATGCCTAGACCTATAAACGAAGAAGAGAGAATTGGAAGGACACAGACACGCAAATCTACATTGCATAGTATTACAATAGCCAAGATATGGAAGTAACCAAAAAGTCCACCGACAGATGGGTGGTCAAAGAAGTACTGCTACCTGTACAGATGGAATAAGAGCTAGTGAAAAAATGAAACAATGCCATTTGCAGCACCATAGATGAGTCTAGAAGTAATCACGCAACTTGGAGTAAGTGAGAAAGCGAAAGACACATATCCTATCATATCACATATAGGTGTTATCTAAAAAATGATACAAACAAAGATATTTCCACAGAGAAACACTATCATAGATTCATTAAAAAAACTTATGGTTCACCAAATGGAAAGGTGTGAGGATTGGATACATTACCATATTGAGGTTAACAGAGAGATACAAACACATGTGAAATATATAATCACCAAAGACCTACGCAATACCAAGAGAAGTCTACTCAACATTGTGTCATTACCTACATGGGAAAAGGATCCGAAGAAGAATAGATATATGCATGTGTGTGAAAGAACCACATCTTGCACACCTAGAACAAACAAAACATTGTAATCAAGTTTGCTGTGATAAGAAATAAAAATTAAATTCAAAATACCAACAAGAAGTAATGAGACATAAACTTAAAGGGCTTTTTCCTCGCACATTCCATTCTAATTTACCACCTAGAACACCACTTCCAGTAAGGCTCTGTTGCCCTAGTAACCAGATTTGGTAAAGGAGAAATGCTGCCGCCTTGTGGCCGATTCCCGCAAGAGCAGCTTTTAACCCACAGCTAATGGTCACTTACCATTCACAAGGACTCAGGGCTGTAAAGGACACCTGCCCTCAAAATTGTGCTGAGGTAGGGAATGGATACAAAAAATTCAAAACAGGCCAAATTTTCAAGAAGATAGTATGAAGAGGTAAGTTTTACTCACTCTCTTTTTAAAGAAAGGAAAATGGATAAAAGCTCCACCTCAGGAAGTATTAGACTCATGCAATCTAATCTACAAAAAGTTTTCAACTCACACCAGTCGACTGACCATTGGCAAAAAGTCTACAAACAATAAATGCTGAAGAGGTTTTAGAGAACTGTGTACCCTCTAGCTGCTGGTGAGATGCAAAAGGGTTAAACGCTAATAATGAGAACAGAAAGGAGCTGCGTTGAAAAGGAAAAATTGAGGTACCATTCAATCCAGCAGGCGCACCAATGGGCCTCTCACCTGAGAAGACCAGAATGAAGAAGACCCGGGCTGCAAAAGCTGCACTGCAGCCTTATTCACCATAGCCAAGACAGTGAAGCAACCAAAATGTCCATCAACAGATGAAAGGATAAAGAAGAAGTGGTCCATGTACACAATGAATACTAGCCATGGAAAACAATGAAACACTGCTCTTTGAGGCACCATAGATGATCTTGGAGATAATCACAGAACATGAGGTAAGTCGGAAAGCAAAAGTCCTATATCCTATGATATCACTTATAGGCGTTATCTAATAACTGACACAAATGAACATATTTCCACAGAGAAAGTCAATCACAGACTTATTAAAAAAAAACCTATGCTTATCTAAAAGGAAAGGTGGGGGGAATGGATAAATGAAGATTAGCGTTACCATATGTATACAAATACATATTATATACATATATCAAAAAGACCGACCATATAGCAAGGAAGGTTTACGGAACACTCTGTAATAATTTACAGGGGAAGAGGATCTCTACATAAATAGGTATATAGAATATGTAGATGAACCAGAGTGTGTACACCTTGGACAAGCAACATTCTAACCATTACCCCAATTGAAAAAATTAAAACAACGAACTAGGAGTAATGAGACATAAACTTATGGGGGGTTTTCCTGGCACATTCCATTCAAATTTACAACCTAGGCAAACGACTTCCAGAACGGCTCTGCTGCCCTAGTACCCAGATTTGGGAATGGAGAAATGCTGCATCCTTGTGGCCGTTTCCCACCACAGCAGCTTTAAACCCACTGCAAAAGGTCACTAAATATTCACCAATTGCAGGTCTGTAAATGACACCTGCCCTCCAAAAAATACTGAGGTCGAAAATCGACCAAAAAATTCTAGAGTGCAACCTTCCAAAAAGAAAATTTGAAGAGGTATATTATACTCACACTTTTGTTCTTTTTTCTTTTAACAGAAAAGAAAAAGGCGTGGAAAAATGATGAATTGTAGGAATTTTTACAGACATGTAAACCCAAATTACAAACACCTATCAGCTCACACCAGTCAGAATGGCCATCAACAAAAATGCTGCAAACAAGAAATGCTGACGTGATTGTGGAGAAATGCGTACCCTCGATTCTAAGGGGGACGTGGTAAGAGCCACTAATGAAAGCACAATTGAGGTGCCTTGAAAAGGTAAACGTTGAGCTACCATACCAGTCAATCAATCATAACCACTGCTGGGTCTATCACCTGAGAAAATGAAAATCACAAATCACAGGCTGGCAATCCTGCCCTCCAGCAATATTTACCATAGGCAACACTTGGAAGCAAGGAAAATGTCCATCAACAGAGGAATGCACCAAGAAGAAGTGGTCCATGTACACAATGGAATATTAGCCATGGAAAACACTGAAGCGCTGCTCTTTGAGGCACCACAGATGAGCCTGGAGATAATCACAAAACATGAAGTAGGTCGGAAAGCAAAAGACCTATAGCCTATATAATCACTTATGGCATTATCTAATAACTGACACAGATGAACATATTTCCAAAGAGAAAGACACTCACAGGCTTAGAAAACAAAACAAACTATGCTCATCTAAAAGGAAAGGAGGGGGGAAATTGAGAAATGAGGATTAGTGTTACTATACATATACAAATACATATTATATACATGTATCAAAAAGACCGAACATATAGCAAGGGAGGTCGATGGAACACTGTAATATTTTACATGGGAAGAGGATCTGTACATTAATAGACATACATAATGTACAAATGGACCAGATGGTGTACACCTAGGACAAACAATATTCTAAACTTTACCCAGATTAAAAAAATTTTAAAAACCAAGAAGAAGTAATGAGACATAAACTTATGGGGATTTCTCCTGGCAAATTCCATTCTAATTTATAACCTAGGACAATGACTTCCAGAAGGGCTCTGCTGCCCTAGTACCCAGATTGGGGAATGGAGAAAAGCTACCTCCTTGTGGACGTTTCCCACAACAGCAGCTTTGAACCCACTGCAAAAGGTCACTAAATTTTCACCAACTTGCAGTTCTGTCAATGACACCTGCCCTCCAAAAAATTTCTGGGGTCAAATATCGACCAAAAAATTCAAAAGAGGGCAACCTTCGAAGAAGTCAATTTCAAGAGCTCTATTATACTTACGGTTTTTTCTTTTAAGAGAAAAGAAAAAGGCGTAGGAATATGATGAATTTAAAAATTTTAATGTCATGCATACCCATATTACAAAAACCTATCAGCTCACAGCAATCAGAATGGCCATTAGGAAAAATGCTGCCAAAAATAAACGGTGAAGGGAGTGTGGAGAAATGCGTACCCTCGGTTGTAAGGGGGGGCATGTAAAGAGCCACTAATGAAAACACAACGTAGGTGCTTTGAAAAGGGAAACATTGAGCTACCAGTCAATCAATCACAACCACTGCTTGGCCTATCACCTGAGAAAATGAGAATCAAAAATCACAGGCTGGCAAACCTGTACGCCAGCAATATTTACCATAGCCAGCACTTGGAAGCAATGAAAATGTCCATCAACCGAGGAATGCACCAAGAAGAAGTGGTCCACGTACACAATGGGATATTACTCTAATAATAAATATAAATTAAATTAAAAACAAACAAAAGCAAGGAGTCATCAACATTTGTGGGTTTATCCGGGCACATTGCACTCTAATTTATAACCGAAGAACACCACTGGCCGGTAGGTCTGTTTCCCTAGTACCAGCATGGGGAACGTAGAAAGGCTGCCGCTCTCTGGCCATTACCTGCAAAAGCAGGTTTAAAGCCTGAGCTAATGGTCACTTCATATGAACAAGTACTTCAGGGCTGTAAATGAAACCTGCCCTCAAAATGTCTTGAGGGAGATAATGGCCAAAATATTTCAAATGGTGACACATACTTTAAGAAAACACTTTGAAGAAATAAGCTCTAATCACAGCTGGAAAAATTAAAAGGACATGTCTTAAAGCTCAATTTCAACACATTATGAGACACATGCAAATTCAACCACAAAGAGGTATCAGCTCACACCACTCAGAATAACCATCAGCAAAAACTACAAAGAATAAATGCTGAAGGTGCTAGGAAGAAATACATACCCTCCACTTTAAGTGGGACGTAACCTGGAAAGAGCCACTAAGGAGAACAGAATAGAGGTGCCTTTAAAAGGTAACCATTGAGCTACCATATGATCTAGCAGACCTATGCCTAGACCTATAAACGAAGAAGAGAGAATTGGAAGGACACAGGCACGCAAATCTACATTGCATAGTATTACAATAGCCAAGATATGGAAGTAACCAAAAAGTCCACCGACAGATGGGTGGTCAAAGAAGTACTGCTACCTGTACAGATGGAATAAGAGCTAGTGAAAAAATGAAACAATGCCATTTGCAGCACCATAGATGAGTCTAGAAGTAATCACGCAACTTGGAGTAAGTGAGAAAGCGAAAGACACATATCCTATCATATCACATATAGGTGTTACCTAAAAAATGATACAAACAAAGATATTTCCACAGAGAAACACTATCATAGATTCATTAAAAAAACTTATGGTTCACCAAATGGAAAGGTGTGAGGATTGGATACATTACCATATTGAGGTTAACAGAGAGATACAAACACATGTGAAATATATAATCACCAAAGACCTACGCAATACCAAGAGAAGTCTACTCAACATTGTGTCATTACCTACATGGGAAAAGGATCCGAAGAAGAATAGATATATGCATGTGTGTGAAAGAACCACATCTTGCACACCTAGAACAAACAAAACATTGTAATCAAGTTTGCTGTGATAAGAAATAAAAATTAAATTCAAAATACCAACAAGAAGTAATGAGACATAAACTTAAAGGGCTTTTTCCTCGCACATTCCATTCTAATTTACCACCTAGAACACCACTTCCAGTAAGGCTCTGTTGCCCTAGTAACCAGATTTGGTAAAGGAGAAATGCTGCCGCCTTGTGGCCGATTCCCGCAAGAGCAGCTTTTAACCCACAGCTAATGGTCACTTACCATTCACAAGGACTCAGGGCTGTAAAGGACACCTGCCCTCAAAATTGTGCTGAGGTAGGGAATGGATACAAAAAATTCAAAACAGGCCAAATTTTCAAGAAGATAGTATGAAGAGGTAAGTTTTACTCACTCTCTTTTTAAAGAAAGGAAAATGGATAAAAGCTCCACCTCAGGAAGTATTAGACTCATGCAATCTAATCTACAAAAAGTTTTCAACTCACACCAGTCGACTGACCATTGGCAAAAAGTCTACAAACAATAAATGCTGAAGAGGTTTTAGAGAACTGTGTACCCTCTAGCTGCTGGTGAGATGCAAAAGGGTTAAACGCTAATAATGAGAACAGAAAGGAGCTGCGTTGAAAAGGAAAAATTGAGGTACCATTCAATCCAGCAGACGCACCAATGGGCCTCTCACCTGAGAAGACCAGAATGAAGAAGACCCGGGCTGCAAAAGCTGCACTGCAGCCTTATTCACCATAGCCAAGACAGTGAAGCAACCAAAATGTCCATCAACAGATGAAAGGATAAAGAAGAAGTGGTCCATGTACACAATGAATACTAGCCATGGAAAACAATGAAACACTGCTCTTTGAGGCACCATAGATGATCTTGGAGATAATCACAGAACATGAGGTAAGTCGGAAAGCAAAAGTCCTATATCCTATGATATCACTTATAGGCGTTATCTAATAACTGACACAAATGAACATATTTCCACAGAGAAAGTCAATCACAGACTTATTAAAAAAAAACCTATGCTTATCTAAAAGGAAAGGTGGGGGGAATGGATAAATGAAGATTAGCGTTACCATATGTATACAAATACATATTATATACATATATCAAAAAGACCGACCATATAGCAAGGAAGGTTTACGGAACACTCTGTAATAATTTACAGGGGAAGAGGATCTCTACATAAATAGGTATATAGAATATGTAGATGAACCAGAGTGTGTACACCTTGGACAAGCAACATTCTAACCATTACCCCAATTGAAAAAATTAAAACAACGAACTAGGAGTAATGAGACATAAACTTATGGGGGGTTTTCCTGGCACATTCCATTCAAATTTACAACCTAGGCAAACGACTTCCAGAACGGCTCTGCTGCCCTAGTACCCAGATTTGGGAATGGAGAAATGCTGCATCCTTGTGGCCGTTTCCCACCACAGCAGCTTTAAACCCACTGCAAAAGGTCACTAAATATTCACCAATTGCAGGTCTGTAAATGACACCTGCCCTCCAAAAAATACTGAGGTCGAAAATCGACCAAAAAATTCTAGAGTGCAACCTTCCAAAAAGAAAATTTGAAGAGGTATATTATACTCACACTTTTGTTCTTTTTTCTTTTAACAGAAAAGAAAAAGGCGTGGAAAAATGATGAATTGTAGGAATTTTTACAGACATGTAAACCCAAATTACAAAAACCTATCAGCTCACACCAGTCAGAATGGCCATCAACAAAAATGCTGCAAACAAGAAATGCTGACGTGATTGTGGAGAAATGCGTACCCTCGATTCTAAGGGGGACGTGGTAAGAGCCACTAATGAAAGCACAATTGAGTTGCCTTGAAAAGGTAAACGTTGAGCTACCATACCAGTCAATCAATCATAACCACTGCTGGGTCTATCACCTGAGAAAATGAAAATCACAAATCACAGGCTGGCAATCCTGCCCTCCAGCAATATTTACCATAGGCAACACTTGGAAGCAAGGAAAATGTCCATCAACAGAGGAATGCACCAAGAAGAAGTGGTCCATGTACACAATGGAATATTAGCCATGGAAAACACTGAAGCGCTGCTCTTTGAGGCACCACAGATGAGCCTGGAGATAATCACAAAACATGAAGTAGGTCGGAAAGCAAAAGACCTATAGCCTATATAATCACTTATGGCATTATCTAATAACTGACACAGATGAACATATTTCCAAAGAGAAAGACACTCACAGGCTTAGAAAACAAAACAAACTATGCTCATCTAAAAGGAAAGGAGGGGGGAAATTGAGAAATGAGGATTAGTGTTACTATACATATACAAATACATATTATATACATGTATCAAAAAGACCGAACATATAGCAAGGGAGGTCGATGGAACACTGTAATATTTTACATGGGAAGAGGATCTGTACATTAATAGACATACATAATGTACAAATGGACCAGATGGTGTACACCTAGGACAAACAATATTCTAAACTTTACCCAGATTAAAAAAATTTTAAAAACCAAGAAGAAGTAATGAGACATAAACTTATGGGGATTTCTCCTGGCAAATTCCATTCTAATTTATAACCTAGGACAATGACTTCCAGAAAGGCTCTGCTGCCCTAGTACCCAGATTGGGGAATGGAGAAAAGCTACCTCCTTGTGGACGTTTCCCACAACAGCAGCTTTGAACCCACTGCAAAAGGTCACTAAATTTTCACCAACTTGCAGTTCTGTCAATGACACCTGCCCTCCAAAAAATTTCTGGGGTCAAATATCGACCAAAAAATTCAAAAGAGGGCAACCTTCGAAGAAGTCAATTTCAAGAGCTCTATTATACTTACGGTTTTTTCTTTTAAGAGAAAAGAAAAAGGCGTAGGAATATGATGAATTTAAAAATTTTAATGTCATGCATACCCATATTACAAAAACCTATCAGCTCACAGCAATCAGAATGGCCATTAGGAAAAATGCTGCCAAAAATAAACGGTGAAGGGAGTGTGGAGAAATGCGTACCCTCGGTTGTAAGGGGGGGCATGTAAAGAGCCACTAATGAAAACACAACGTAGGTGCTTTGAAAAGGGAAACATTGAGCTACCAGTCAATCAATCACAACCACTGCTTGGCCTATCACCTGAGAAAATGAGAATCAAAAATCACAGGCTGGCAAACCTGTACGCCAGCAATATTTACCATAGCCAGCACTTGGAAGCAATGAAAATGTCCATCAACCGAGGAATGCACCAAGAAGAAGTGGTCCACGTACACAATGGGATATTACTCTAATAATAAATATAAATTAAATTAAAAACAAACAAAAGCAAGGAGTCATCAACATTTGTGGGTTTATCCGGGCACATTGCACTCTAATTTATAACCGAAGAACACCACTGGCCGGTAGGTCTGTTTCCCTAGTACCAGCATGGGGAACGTAGAAAGGCTGCCGCTCTCTGGCCATTACCTGCAAAAGCAGGTTTAAAGCCTGAGCTAATGGTCACTTCATATGAACAAGTACTTCAGGGCTGTAAATGAAACCTGCCCTCAAAATGTCTTGAGGGAGATAATGGCCAAAATATTTCAAATGGTGACACATACTTTAAGAAAACACTTTGAAGAAATAAGCTCTAATCACAGCTGGAAAAATTAAAAGGACATGTCTTAAAGCTCAATTTCAACACATTATGAGACACATGCAAATTCAACCACAAAGAGGTATCAGCTCACACCACTCAGAATAACCATCAGCAAAAACTACAAAGAATAAATGCTGAAGGTGCTAGGAAGAAATACATACCCTCCACTTTAAGTGGGACGTAACCTGGAAAGAGCCACTAAGGAGAACAGAATAGAGGTGCCTTTAAAAGGTAACCATTGAGCTACCATATGATCTAGCAGACCTATGCCTAGACCTATAAACGAAGAAGAGAGAATTGGAAGGACACAGGCACGCAAATCTACATTGCATAGTATTACAATAGCCAAGATATGGAAGTAACCAAAAAGTCCACCGACAGATGGGTGGTCAAAGAAGTACTGCTACCTGTACAGATGGAATAAGAGCTAGTGAAAAAATGAAACAATGCCATTTGCAGCACCATAGATGAGTCTAGAAGTAATCACGCAACTTGGAGTAAGTGAGAAAGCGAAAGACACATATCCTATCATATCACATATAGGTGTTACCTAAAAAATGATACAAACAAAGATATTTCCACAGAGAAACACTATCATAGATTCATTAAAAAAACTTATGGTTCACCAAATGGAAAGGTGTGAGGATTGGATACATTACCATATTGAGGTTAACAGAGAGATACAAACACATGTGAAATATATAATCACCAAAGACCTACGCAATACCAAGAGAAGTCTACTCAACATTGTGTCATTACCTACATGGGAAAAGGATCCGAAGAAGAATAGATATATGCATGTGTGTGAAAGAACCACATCTTGCACACCTAGAACAAACAAAACATTGTAATCAAGTTTGCTGTGATAAGAAATAAAAATTAAATTCAAAATACCAACAAGAAGTAATGAGACATAAACTTAAAGGGCTTTTTCCTCGCACATTCCATTCTAATTTACAACCTAGAACACCACTTCCAGTAAGGCTCTGTTGCCCTAGTAACCAGATTTGGTAAAGGAGAAATGCTGCCGCCTTGTGGCCGATTCCCGCAAGAGCAGCTTTTAACCCACAGCTAATGGTCACTTACCATTCACAAGGACTCAGGGCTGTAAAGGACACCTGCCCTCAAAATTGTGCTGAGGTAGGGAATGGATACAAAAAATTCAAAACAGGCCAAATTTTCAAGAAGATAGTATGAAGAGGTAAGTTTTACTCACTCTCTTTTTAAAGAAAGGAAAATGGATAAAAGCTCCACCTCAGGAAATATTAGACTCATGCAATCTAATCTACAAAAAGTTTTCAACTCACACCAGTCGACTGACCATTGGCAAAAAGTCTACAAACAATAAATGCTGAAGAGGTTTTAGAGAACTGTGTACCCTCTAGCTGCTGGTGAGATGCAAAAGGGTTAAACGCTAATAATGAGAACAGAAAGGAGCTGCGTTGAAAAGGAAAAATTGAGGTACCATTCAATCCAGCAGACGCACCAATGGGCCTCTCACCTGAGAAGACCAGAATGAAGAAGACCCGGGCTGCAAAAGCTGCACTGCAGCCTTATTCACCATAGCCAAGACAGTGAAGCAACCAAAATGTCCATCAACAGATGAAAGGATAAAGAAGAAGTGGTCCATGTACACAATGAATACTAGCCATGGAAAACAATGAAACACTGCTCTTTGAGGCACCATAGATGATCTTGGAGATAATCACAGAACATGAGGTAAGTCGGAAAGCAAAAGTCCTATATCCTATGATATCACTTATAGGCGTTATCTAATAACTGACACAAATGAACATATTTCCACAGAGAAAGTCAATCACAGACTTATTAAAAAAAAACCTATGCTTATCTAAAAGGAAAGGTGGGGGGAATGGATAAATGAAGATTAGCGTTACCATATGTATACAAATACATATTATATACATATATCAAAAAGACCGACCATATAGCAAGGAAGGTTTACGGAACACTCTGTAATAATTTACAGGGGAAGAGGATCTCTACATAAATAGGTATATAGAATATGTAGATGAACCAGAGTGTGTACACCTTGGACAAGCAACATTCTAACCATTACCCCAATTGAAAAAATTAAAACAACGAACTAGGAGTAATGAGACATAAACTTATGGGGGGTTTTCCTGGCACATTCCATTCAAATTTACAACCTAGGCAAACGACTTCCAGAACGGCTCTGCTGCCCTAGTACCCAGATTTGGGAATGGAGAAATGCTGCATCCTTGTGGCCGTTTCCCACCACAGCAGCTTTAAACCCACTGCAAAAGGTCACTAAATATTCACCAATTGCAGGTCTGTAAATGAC
The DNA here is from genome assembly GCF_965194805.1 of Balaenoptera borealis. NCBI lineage: Eukaryota > Metazoa > Chordata > Mammalia > Artiodactyla > Balaenopteridae > Balaenoptera > Balaenoptera borealis. The sequence goes on along the minus strand of NW_028123237.1, from coordinate 45,674 downwards.
ACCTGCCCTCCAAAAAATACTGAGGTCAAAAATCGACCAAAAAATTCTAGAGTGCAACCTTCCAAAAAGAAAATTTGAAGAGGTATATTATACTCACACTTTTGTTCTTTTTTCTTTTAACAGAAAAGAAAAAGGCGTGGAAAAATGATGAATTGTAGGAATTTTTACAGACATGTAAACCCAAATTACAAAAACCTATCAGCTCACACCAGTCAGAATGGCCATCAACAAAAATGCTGCAAACAAGAAATGCTGACGTGATTGTGGAGAAATGCGTACCCTCGATTCTAAGGGGGACGTGGTAAGAGCCACAAATGAAAGCACAATTGAGGTGCCTTGAAAAGGTAAACGTTGAGCTACCATACCAGTCAATCAATCATAACCACTGCTGGGTCTATCACCTGAGAAAATGAAAATCAAAAATCACAGGCTGGCAATCCTGCACTCCAGCAATATTTACCATAGGCAACACTTGGAAGCAACGAAAATGTCCATCAACAGAGGAATGCACCAAGAAGAAGTGGTCCATGTACACAATGGAATATTAGCCTTGGAAAACTTTGAAGCACTACTCTTTGGGGCACCATAGATGAGCCTGGAGATAATCACAAAACATGAAGTAGGTCGGAAAGCAAAAGACCTATAGCCTATATTATCACTTATGGCATTACCTAATAACTGACACAGATGAACATATTTCCAAAGAGAAAGACACTCACAGGCTTAGAAAACAAACTATGCTCATCTAAAAGGAAAGGAGGGGGGAAATTGAGAATGAAGGTGAGTGTTACTATACATATACAAATACATATTATATACATGTATCAAAAAGACCGAACATATAGCAAGGGAGGTCGACGGAACACTGTAATATTTTACATGGGAAGAGGATCTGTACATTAATAGACATACATAATGTACAAATGGACCAGATGGTGTACACCTAGGACAAACAATATTCTAAACTTTACCCAGATTAAAAAAATTTTTAAAAACCAACAAGAAGTAATGAGACATAAACTTAAGGGGATTTCTCCTGGCAAATTCCATTCTAATTTACAACCTAGGACAATGACTTCCAGAAAGGCTCTGCTGCCCTAGGACCCAGCTTGGGGAATGGAGAAATGCTACCTCCTTGTGGCCGTTTCCCACAACAGCAGCTTTGAATCCCCTGCAAAAGGTCACTAAATTTTCACCAACTTGCAGTTCTGTAAATGGCACCTGCCCTCCAGAAAATTTCTGGGGTCAAAAATCGACCAAAAAATTCAAAAGAGGGCAACCTTCGAAGAAGACAGTTTCAAGAGCTCTATTGTACTCACGGTTTTTTCTTTTAAGAGAAAAGAAAAAGGCGTAGGAATATGATGAATTTAAAAAATTTTTAATGACATGCATACCCATATTACAAAAACCTATCAGCTCACAGCAGTCAGAATGGCCATTAGGAAAAATGCTGCCAAAAATAAACGGTGAAGGGAGTGTGGAGAAATGCGTACCCTCGGTTGTAGGGGGGGGGGCATGTAAAGAGCCACTAATGAAAACACAAAGTAGGTGCTTTGAAAAGGGAAATATTGAGCTACCAGTCAATCAATCACAACCACTGCTTGGCCTATCACCTGAGAAAATGAGACTGAAAAAGTGACAGGCGGGCAAACCTGTACGCCAGCAATATTTACCATAGCCAGCACTTGGAAGCAATGAAAATGTCCATCAACCGAGGAATGCACCAAGAAGAAGTGGTCCACGTACACAATGGAATATTACTCTAATAATAAATATAAATTAAATTTAAAAACAAACAAAAGCAAGGAGACATCAACATTTGTGGGTTTACCCGGGCACATTGCACTCTAATTTATAACCGAAGAATACCACTGGCCGGTAGGTCTGTTTCCCTAGTACCAGCATGGAGAACGTAGAAAGGCTGCCGCTCTCTGGCCGTTACCTGCAAAAGCAGGTTTAAAGCCTGAGCTAATGGTCACTTCATATGAACAAGTACTGCAGGGCTGTAAATGAAACCTGCCCTCAAAATGTCTTGAGGGAGATAATGGCCAAAATATTTCAAATGGTGACACATACTATAAGAAAACACTTTGAAGTAATAAGCTCTAATCACAGCTCGAAAAATAAAATGGACATGTCTTAACGCTCAACTTCAACGCATTATGAGACACATGCAAATTCAACCACAAAGAGGTATCAGCTCACACCACTCAGAATAACCATCAGCAAAAACTACAAAGAATAAATGCTGAAGGTGCTGGGAAGAAATACATACCCTCCACTTTAAGTGGGATGTAACCTGGAAAAAGCCACTAAGGAGAACAGAATAGAGCTGCCTATAAAAGGTAAACATTCAGCTACCATATGATCCAGCAGACCTATTCTTGGACCTATAAACTAAGAAGACAGAACTGAAAGGACACAGGCACGCAAATCTACATTGCATAGTATTACAATAGCCAAGATATGGAAGTAACCAAAAAGTCCACCGACAGATGGGTGGACAAAGAAGAACTGCTACCTGTACAGATGGAATAGGAGCTAGTGAAAAAATGAAACAATGCCATTTGCAGCACCATAGATGAGTCGAGAAGTAATCAGTCAACTTGGAGTAAGTGAGAAAGCGAAAGACACATATCCTATCATATCACATATAGGTGTTACCTAAAAAATGATACAAAGATATTTCCACAGAGAAACACTATCATAGATTCATTAAAAAAACTTATGGTTCACCAAATGGAAAGGTGTGAGTATTGGATACATTACCATATTGAGGTTAACAGAGAGATACAAACACATGTGAAATATATAATCACCAAAGACCTACGCAATACCAAGAGAAGACTACTCAACATTGTGTCATAACCTACATGGGAAAAGGATCCGAAGAAGAATAGATATATGCATATGTGTGAAAGAACCACATCTTGCACAACTAGAACAAACAAAACATTGTAATCAAGTTTGCTGTGATAAAAAATAAAAATTAAGTTCAAAATACCAACAAGAGGTAATGAGACATAAACTTAAAGGGCTTTTTCCTCGCACATTCCATTCTAATTTACCACCTAGAACACCACTTCCAGTAAGGCTCTGTTGCCCTAGTAACCAGATTTGGTAAAGGAGAAATGCTGCCGCCTTGTGGCCGATTCCCACAAGAGCAGCTTTTAACCCACTGCTAATGGTCACTTACCATTCACAAGGACTCAGAGCTGTAAAGACACCTGCCCTCAAAATTGTGCTGAGGTAGGGAATGGATAAAAAAAATTCAAAACAGGCAAAATTTTCAAGAAGATAGTATGAAGAGGTAAGTTTTACTCACTCTCTTTTTAAAGAAAGGAAAATGGATAAACGCTCCACCTCAGGAAGTATTAGACTCATGCAATCTAATCTACAAAATGTTTTCAACTCACACCAGTCGACTGACCATTGGCAAAAAGTCTACAAACAATAAATGCTGAAGGGGTTTTAGAGAACTGTGTACCCTCTAGCTGCTGGTGAGATGTAAAAGGGTTAAACGCTAATAATGAGAACAGAAAGGAGCTGCGTTGAAAACGAAAAATTGAGGTACCATTCAATCCAGCAGGCGCACCAATGGGCCTCTCACCTGAGAAGACCAGAATGAAGACCCGGGCTGCAAAAGTTGCACTGCAGCCTTATTCACAATAGACAAGACAGTGAAGCAACCAAAATGTCCATCAACAGATGAAAGGATAAAGAAGAAGTGGTCCATGTACACAATGAATACTAGCCATGGAAAACAATGAAACACTGCTCTTTGAGGCACCATAGATGATCTTGGAGATAATCACAGAACATGAGGTAAGTCGGAAAGCAAAAGTCCTATATCCTATGATATCACTTATAGGCGTTATCTAATAACTGACACAAATGAACATAATTCCACAGAGAAAGTCAATCACAGACTTATTAAAAAAAAACTATGCTTATCTAAAAGGAAAGGTGGGGGGAATGGATAAATGAAGATTAGCGTTACCATATGTATACAAATACATATTATATACATATATCAAAAAGACCGACCATATAGCAAGGAAGGTTTACGGAACACTCTGTAATAATTTACACGGGAAGAGGATCTCTACATAAATAGGTATATAGAATATGTAGATGTACACCTTGGACAAGCAACATTCTAACCATTACCCCAATTGAAAAAATTAAAACAACGAACTAGGAGTAATGAGACATAAACTTATGGGGGGTTTTCCTGGCACATTCCATTCAAATTTACAACCTAGGAAAACGACTTCCAGAACGGCTGTGCTGCCCTAGTACCCAGATTTGGGAATGGAGAAATGCTGCATCCTTGTGGCCGTTTCCCACAACAGCAGTTTTAAACCCACTGCAAAAGGTCACTAAATATTCACCAATTGCAGGTCTGTAAATGACACCTGCCCTCCAAAAAATACTGAGGTCGAAAATCAACCCAAAAATTCTAGAGTGCAACCTTCCAAAAAGAAAATTTGAAGAGGTATATTATACTCACACTTTTTTTCTTTTTTCTTTTAACAGAAAACAAAAAGGCGTGGAAAAATGATGAATTGTAGGAATTTTTACAGACATGTAAACCCAAATTACAAAAACCTATCAGCTCACACCAGTCAGAATGGCCATCAACAAAAATGCTGCCAAAAATAAATGCTGACGTGATTGTGGAGCAATGCGTACCCTCGATTCTAAGGGGGACGTGGTAAGAGCCACAAATGAAAGCACAATTGAGGTGCCTTGAAAAGGTAAACGTTGAGCTACCATACCAGTCAATCAATCATAACCACTGCTGGGTCTATCACCTGAGAAAATGAAAATCAAAAATCACAGGCTGGCAATCCTGCACTCCAGCAATATTTACCATAGGCAACACTTGGAAGCAACGAAAATGTCCATCAACAGAGGAATGCACCAAGAAGAAGTGGTCCATGTACACAATGGAATATTAGCCTTGGAAAACTTTGAAGCACTACTCTTTGGGGCACCATAGATGAGCCTGGAGATAATCACAAAACATGAAGTAGGTCGGAAAGCAAAAGACCTATAGCCTATATTATCACTTATGGCATTACCTAATAACTGACACAGATAAACATATTTCCAAAGAGAAAGACACTCACAGGCTTAGAAAACAAACTATGCTCATCTAAAAGGAAAGGAGGGGGGAAATTGAGAATGAAGGTGAGTGTTACTATACATATACAAATACATATTATATACATGTATCAAAAAGACCGAACATATAGCAAGGGAGGTCGACGGAACACTGTAATATTTTACATGGGAAGAGGATCTGTACATTAATAGACATACATAATGTACAAATGGACCAGATTGTGTACACCTAGGACAAACAATATTCTAAACTTTACCCAGATTAAAAAAAATTTTAAAAACCAAGAAGAAGTAATGAGACATAAACTTAAGGGGATTTCTCCTGGCAAATTCCATTCTAATTTACAACCTAGGACAATGACTTCCAGAAAGGCTCTGCTGCCCTAGGACCCAGCTTGGGGAATGGAGAAATGCTACCTCCTTGTGGCCATTTCCCACAACAGCAGCTTTGAATCCCCTGCAAAAGGTCACTAAATTTTCACCAACTTGCAGTTCTGTAAATGGCACCTGCCCTCCAAAAAATTTCTGGGGTCAAATATCGACCAAAAAATTCAAAAGAGGGCAACCTTCGAAGAAGTCAATTTCAAGAGCTCTATTATACTTACGGTTTTTTCTTTTAAGAGAAAAGAAAAAGGCGTAGGAATATGATGAATTTAAAAATTTTAATGTCATGCATACCCATATTACAAAAACCTATCAGCTCACAGCAATCAGAATGGCCATTAGGAAAAATGCTGCCAAAAATAAACGGTGAAGGGAGTGTGGAGAAATGCGTACCCTCGGTTGTAAGGGGGGGCATGTAAAGAGCCACTAATGAAAACACAACGTAGGTGCTTTGAAAAGGGAAACATTGAGCTACCAGTCAATCAATCACAACCACTGCTTGGCCTATCACCTGAGAAAATGAGAATCAAAAATCACAGGCTGGCAAACCTGTACGCCAGCAATATTTACCATAGCCAGCACTTGGAAGCAATGAAAATGTCCATCAACCGAGGAATGCACCAAGAAGAAGTGGTCCACGTACACAATGGGATATTACTCTAATAATAAATATAAATTAAATTAAAAACAAACAAAAGCAAGGAGACATCAACATTTGTGGGTTTATCCAGGCACATTGCACTCTAATTTATAACCGAAGAACACCACTGGCCGGTAGGTCTGTTTCCCTAGTACCAGCATGGGGAACGTAGAAAGGCTGCCGCTCTCTGGCCATTACCTGCAAAAGCAGGTTTAAAGCCTGAGCTAATGGTCACTTCATATGAACAAGTACTTCAGGGCTGTAAATGAAACCTGCCCTCAAAATGTCTTGAGGGAGATAATGGCCAAAATATTTCAAATGGTGACACATACTTTAAGAAAACACTTTGAAGAAATAAGCTCTAATCACAGCTGGAAAAATTAAAAGGACATGTCTTAAAGCTCAATTTCAACACATTATGAGACACATGCAAATTCAACCACAAAGAGGTATCAGCTCACACCACTCAGAATAACCATCAGCAAAAACTACAAAGAATAAATGCTGAAGGTGCCGGGAAGAAATACATACCCTCCACGTTAAGTGGGACGTAACCTGGAAAGAGCCACTAAGGAGAACAGAATAGAGGTGCCTTTAAAAGGTAACCATTGAGCTACCATATGATCTAGCAGACCTATGCCTAGACCTATAAACTAAGAAGAGAGAATTGGAAGGACACAGGCACGCAAATCTACATTGCATAGTATTACAATAGCCAAGATATGGAAGTAACCAAAAAGTCCACTAACACATGGGTGGACAAAGAAGAACTGCTACCTGTACAGATGGAACAGGAGCTAGTGAAAAAATGAAACAATGCCATTTGCAGCACCATAGATGAGTCTAGAAGTAATCACGCAACTTGAAGTCAGTGAGAAAGCGAAAGACACATATCCTATCATATCACATATAGGTGTTACCTAAAAAATGATACAAACAAAGATATTTCCACAGAGAAACACTATCATAGATTCATTAAAAAAACTTATGGTTCACCAAATGGAAAGGTGTGAGGATTGGATACATTACCATATTGAGGTTAACAGAGAGATACAAACACATGTGAAATATATAATCACCAAAGACCTACGCAATACCAAGAGAAGTCTACTCAACATTGTGTCATTACCTACATGGGAAAAGGATCCGAAGAAGAATAGATATATGCATGTGTGTGAAAGAACCACATCTTGCACACCTAGAACAAACAAAACATTGTAATCAAGTTTGCTGTGATAAGAAATAAAAATTAAATTCAAAATACCAACAAGAAGTAATGAGACATAAACTTAAAGGGCTTTTTCCTCGCACATTCCATTCTAATTTACAACCTAGAACACCACTTCCAGTAAGGCTCTGTTGCCCTAGTAACCAGATTTGGTAAAGGAGAAATGCTGCCGCCTTGTGGCCGATTCCCGCAAGAGCAGCTTTTAACCCACAGCTAATGGTCACTTACCATTCACAAGGACTCAGGGCTGTAAAGGACACCTGCCCTCAAAATTGTGCTGAGGTAGGGAATGGATACAAAAAATTCAAAACAGGCCAAATTTTCAAGAAGATAGTATGAAGAGGTAAGTTTTACTCACTCTCTTTTTAAAGAAAGGAAAATGGATAAAAGCTCCACCTCAGGAAGTATTAGACTCATGCAATCTAATCTACAAAAAGTTTTCAACTCACACCAGTCGACTGACCATTGGCAAAAAGTCTACAAACAATAAATGCTGAAGAGGTTTTAGAGAACTGTGTACCCTCTAGCTGCTGGTGAGATGCAAAAGGGTTAAACGCTAATAATGAGAACAGAAAGGAGCTGCGTTGAAAAGGAAAAATTGAGGTACCATTCAATCCAGCAGGCGCACCAATGGGCCTCTCACCTGAGAAGACCAGAATGAAGAAGACCCGGGCTGCAAAAGCTGCACTGCAGCCTTATTCACCATAGCCAAGACAGTGAAGCAACCAAAATGTCCATCAACAGACGAAAGGATAAAGAAGAAGTGGTCCATGTACACAATGAATACTAGCCATGGAAAACAATGAAACACTGCTCTTTGAGGCACCATAGATGATCTTGGAGATAATCACAGAACATGAGGTAAGTCGGAAAGCAAAAGTCCTATATCCTATGATATCACTTATAGGCGTTATCTAATAACTGACACAAATGAACATATTTCCACAGAGAAAGTCAATCACAGACTTATTAAAAAAAAACCTATGCTTATCTAAAAGGAAAGGTGGGGGGAATGGATAAATGAAGATTAGCGTTACCATATGTATACAAATACATATTATATACATATATCAAAAAGACCGACCATATAGCAAGGAAGGTTTACGGAACACTCTGTAATAATTTACAGGGGAAGAGGATCTCTACATAAATAGGTATATAGAATATGTAGATGAACCAGTGTGTGTACACCTTGGACAAGCAACATTCTAACCATTACCCCAATTGAAAAAATTAAAACAACGAACTAGGCGTAATGAGACATAAACTTATGGGGGGTTTTCCTGGCACATTCCATTCAAATTTACAACCTAGGCAAACGACTTCCAGAACGGCTCTGCTGCCCTAGTACCCAGATTTGGGAATGGAGAAATGCTGCATCCTTGTGGCCGTTTCCCACCACAGCAGCTTTAAACCCACTGCAAAAGGTCACTAAATATTCACCAATTGCAGGTCTGTAAATGACACCTGCCCTCCAAAAAATACTGAGGTCGAAAATCGACCAAAAAATTCTAGAGTGCAACCTTCCAAAAAGAAAATTTGAAGAGGTATATTATACTCACACTTTTTTTCTTTTTTCTTTTAACAGAAAAGAAAAAGGCGTGGAAAAATGATGAATTGTAGGAATTTTTACAGACATGTAAACCCAAATTACAAACACCTATCAGCTCACACCAGTCAGAATGGCCATCAACAAAAATGCTGCAAACAAGAAATGCTGACCTGATTGTGGAGAAGTGCGTACCCTCGATTCTAAGGGGGACGTGGTAAGAGCCACTAATGAAAGCACAATTGAGGTGCCTTGAAAAGGTAAACGTTGAGCTACCATACCAGTCAATCAATCATAACCACTGCTGGGTCTATCACCTGAGAAAATGAAAATCACAAATCACAGGCTGGCAATCCTGCCCTCCAGCAATATTTACCATAGGCAACACTTGGAAGCAAGGAAAATGTCCATCAACAGAGGAATGCACCAAGAAGAAGTGGTCCATGTACACAATGGAATATTAGCCATGGAAAACACTGAAGCGCTGCTCTTTGAGGCACCACAGATGAGCCTGGAGATAATCACAAAACATGAAGTAGGTCGGAAAGCAAAAGACCTATAGCCTATATAATCACTTATGGCCTTATCTAATAACTGACACAGATGAACATATTTCCAAAGAGAAAGACACTCACAGGCTTAGAAAACAAAACAAACTATGCTCATCTAAAAGGAAAGGAGGGGGGAAATTGAGAAATGAGGATTAGTGTTACTATACATATACAAATACATATTATATACATGTATCAAAAAGACCGAACATATAGCAAGGGAGGTCGATGGAACACTGTAATATTTTACATGGGATGAGGATCTGTACATTAATAGACATACATAATGTACAAATGGACCAGATGGTGTACACCTAGGACAAACAATATTCTAAACTTTACCCAGATTAAAAAAATTTTAAAAACCAAGAAGAAGTAATGAGACATAAACTTATGGGGATTTCTCCTGGCAAATTCCATTCTAATTTATAACCTAGGACAATGACTTCCAGAAAGGCTCTGCTGCCCTAGTACCCAGATTGGGGAATGGAGAAAAGCTACCTCCTTGTGGACGTTTCCCACAACAGCAGCTTTGAACCCACTGCAAAAGGTCACTAAATTTTCACCAACTTGCAGTTCTGTCAATGACACCTGCCCTCCAAAAAATTTCTGGGGTCAAAAATCGACCAAAAAATTCAAAAGAGGGCAACCTTCGAAGAAGTCAATTTCAAGAGCTCTATTGTACTTACGGTTTTTTCTTTTAAGAGAAAAGAAAAAGGCGTAGGAATATGATGAATTTTAAAAATTTTAATGTCATGCATACCCATATTACAAAAACCTATCAGCTCACAGCAATCAGAATGGCCTTTAGGAAAAATGCTGCAAAATATAAACGGTGAAGGGAGTGTGGAGAAATGCGTACCCTCGTTTGTAAGGGGGGACATGTAAAGAGCCACTAATGCAAACACAATGTAGGTGCTTTGAAAAGGGAAACATTGAGCTACCAGTCAATCAATCACAACCACTGCTTGGCCTATCACCTGAGAAAATGAGAATCAAAAATCACAGGCTGGCAAACCTGTACGCCAGCAATATTTACCATAGCCAGCACTTGGAAGCAATGAAAATGTCCATCAACCGAGGAATGCACCAAGAAGAAGTGGTCCACGTACACAATGGAATATTACTCTAATAATAAATATAAATTAAATTAAAAACAAACAAAAGCAAGGAGTCATCAACATTTGTGGGTTTATCCGGGCACATTGCAGTCTAATTTATAACCGAAGAACACCACTGGCCGGTAGGTCTGTTTCCCTAGTACCAGCATGGGGAACGTAGAAAGGCTGCCGCTCTCTGGCCATTACCTGCAAAAGCAGGTTTAAAGCCTGAGCTAATGGTCACTTCATATGAACAAGTACTGCAGGTCTGTAAATGAAATCTGCCCTCAAAATGTCTTGAGGGAGATAATGGCCAAAATATTTCAAATGGTGACACATACTTTAAGAAAACACTTTGAAGAAATAAGCTCTAATCACAGCTGGAAAAATAAAAAGGACATGTCTTAAAGCTCAATTTCAACACATTATGAGACACATGCAAATTCAACCACAAAGAGGTATCAGCTCACACCACTCAGAATAACCATCAGCAAAAACTACAAAGAATAAATGCTGAAGGTGCCGGGAAGAAATGCATACCCTCTACTTTAAGTGGGACGTAACCTGGAAAGAGCCACTAAGGAGAACAGAATAGAGGTGCCTTTAAAAGGTAACCATTGAGCTACCATATGATCCAGCAGACCTATTCCTGGGCCTATAAACTAAGAAGAGAGAATTGGAAGGACACAGGCACGCAAATCTACATTGCATAGTATTACAATAGCCAAGATATGGAAGTAACCAAAAAGTCCACCGACAGATGGGTGGACAAAGAAGAACTGCTACCTGTACAGATGGAATACGAGCTAGTGAAAAAATGAAACAATGCCATTTGCAGCACCATAGATGAGTCTAGAAGTAATCACGCAACTTGGAGTAAGTGAGAAAGCGAAAGACACATATCCTATCATATCACATATAGGTGTTACCTAAAAAATGATACAAACAAAGATATTTCCACAGAGAAACACTATCATAGATTCATTAAAAAAACTTATGGTTCACCAAATGGAAAGGTGTGAGGATTGGATACATTACCATATTGAGGTTAACAGAGAGATACAAACACATGTGAAATATATAATCACCAAAGACCTACGCAATACCAAGAGAAGTCTACTCAACATTGTGTCATTACCTACATGGGAAAAGGATCCGAAGAAGAATAGATATATGCATGTGTGTGAAAGAACCACATCTTGCACACCTAGAACAAACAAAACATTGTAATCAAGTTTGCTGTGATAAGAAATAAAAATTAAATTCAAAATACCAACAAGAAGTAATGAGACATAAACTTAAAGGGCTTTTTCCTCGCACATTCCATTCTAATTTACAACCTAGAACACCACTTCCAGTAAGGCTCTGTTGCCCTAGTAACCAGATTTGGTAAAGGAGAAATGCTGCCGCCTTGTGGCCGATTCCCGCAAGAGCAGCTTTTAACCCACAGCTAATGGTCACTTACCATTCACAAGGACTCAGGGCTGTAAAGGACACCTGCCCTCAAAATTGTGCTGAGGTAGGGAATGGATACAAAAAATTCAAAACAGGCCAAATTTTCAAGAAGATAGTATGAAGAGGTAAGTTTTACTCACTCTCTTTTTAAAGAAAGGAAAATGGATAAAAGCTCCACCTCAGGAAGTATTAGACTCATGCAATCTAATCTACAAAAAGTTTTCAACTCACACCAGTCGACTGACCATTGGCAAAAAGTCTACAAACAATAAATGCTGAAGAGGTTTTAGAGAACTGTGTACCCTCTAGCTGCTGGTGAGATGCAAAAGGGTTAAACGCTAATAATGAGAACAGAAAGGAGCTGCGTTGAAAAGGAAAAATTGAGGTACCATTCAATCCAGCAGGCGCACCAATGGGCCTCTCACCTGAGAAGACCAGAATGAAGAAGACCCGGGCTGCAAAAGCTGCACTGCAGCCTTATTCACAATAGACAAGACAGTGAAGCAACCAAAATGTCCATCAACAGATGAAAGGATAAAGAAGAAGTCGTCCATGTACACAATGAATACTAGCCATGGAAAACAATGAAACACTGCTCTTTGAGGCACCATAGATGATCTTGGAGATAATCACAGAACATGAGGTAAGTCGGAAAGCAAAAGTCCTATATCCTATGATATCACTTATAGGCGTTATCTAATAACTGACACAAATGAACATATTTCCACAGAGAAAGTCAATCACAGACTTATTAAAAAAAAACCTATGCTTATCTAAAAGGAAAGGTGGGGGGAATGGATAAATGAAGATTAGCGTTACCATATGTATACAAATACATATTATATACATATATCAAAAAGACCGACCATATAGCAAGGAAGGTTTACGGAACACTCTGTAATAATTTACAGGGGAAGAGGATCTCTACATAAATAGGTATATAGAATATGTAGATGAACCAGAGTGTGTACACCTTGGACAAGCAACATTCTAACCATTACCCCAATTGAAAAAATTAAAACAACGAACTAGGCGTAATGAGACATAAACTTATGGGGGGTTTTCCTGGCACATTCCATTCAAATTTACAACCTAGGCAAACGACTTCCAGAACGGCTGTGCTGCCCTAGTACCCAGATTTGGGAATGGAGAAATGCTGCATCCTTGTGGCCATTTCCCACCACAGCAGCTTTAAACCCACTGCAAAAGGTCACTAAATATTCACCAATTGCAGGTCTGTAAATGACACCTGCCCTCCAAAAAATACTGAGGTCGAAAATCGACCAAAAAATTCTAGAGTGCAACCTTCCAAAAAGAAAATTTGAAGAGGTATATTATACTCACACTTTTTTTCTTTTTTCTTTTAACAGAAAAGAAAAAGGCGTGGAAAAATGATGAATTGTAGGAATTTTTACAGACATGTAAACCCAAATTACAAACACCTATCAGCTCACACCAGTCAGAATGGCCATCAACAAAAATGCTGCAAACAAGAAATGCTGACCTGATTGTGGAGAAGTGCGTACCCTCGATTCTAAGGGGGACGTGGTAAGAGCCACTAATGAAAGCACAATTGAGGTGCCTTGAAAAGGTAAACGTTGAGCTACCATACCATTCAATCAATCATAACCACTGCTGGGTCTATCACCTGAGAAAATGAAAATCACAAATCACAGGCTGGCAATCCTGCCCTCCAGCAATATTTACCATAGGCAACACTTGGAAGCAAGGAAAATGTCCATCAACAGAGGAATGCACCAAGAAGAAGTGGTCCATGTACACAATGGAATATTAGCCATGGAAAACACTGAAGCGCTGCTCTTTGAGGCACCACAGATGAGCCTGGAGATAATCACAAAACATGAAGTAGGTCGGAAAGCAAAAGACCTATAGCCTATATAATCACTTATGGCATTATCTAATAACTGACACAGATGAACATATTTCCAAAGAGAAAGACACTCACAGGCTTAGAAAACAAAACAAACTATGCTCATCTAAAAGGAAAGGAGGGGGGAAATTGAGAAATGAGGATTAGTGTTACTATACATATACAAATACATATTATATACATGTATCAAAAAGACCGAACATATAGCAAGGGAGGTCGATGGAACACTGTAATATTTTACATGGGAAGAGGATCTGTACATTAATAGACATACATAATGTACAAATGGACCAGATGGTGTACACCTAGGACAAACAATATTCTAAACTTTACCCAGATTAAAAAAATTTTAAAAACCAAGAAGAAGTAATGAGACATAAACTTATGGGGATTTCTCCTGGCAAATTCCATTCTAATTTATAACCTAGGACAATGACTTCCAGAAAGGCTCTGCTGCCCTAGTACCCAGATTGGGGAATGGAGAAAAGCTACCTCCTTGTGGACGTTTCCCACAACAGCAGCTTTGAACCCACTGCAAAAGGTCACTAAATTTTCACCAACTTGCAGTTCTGTCAATGACACCTGCCCTCCAAAAAATTTCTGGGGTCAAAAATCGACCAAAAAATTCAAAAGAGGGCAACCTTCGAAGAAGTCAATTTCAAGAGCTCTATTGTACTTACGGTTTTTTCTTTTAAGAGAAAAGAAAAAGGCGTAGGAATATGATGAATTTTAAAAATTTTAATGTCATGCATACCCATATTACAAAAACCTATCAGCTCACAGCAATCAGAATGGCCTTTAGGAAAAATGCTGCAAAATATAAACGGTGAAGGGAGTGTGGAGAAATGCGTACCCTCGTTTGTAAGGGGGGACATGTAAAGAGCCACTAATGCAAACACAATGTAGGTGCCTTGAAAAGGGAAACATTGAGCTACCAGTCAATCAATCACAACCACTGCTTGGCCTATCACCTGAGAAAATGAGAATCAAAAATCACAGGCTGGCAAACCTGTACGCCAGCAATATTTACCATAGCCAGCACTTGGAAGCAATGAAAATGTCCATCAACCGAGGAATGCACCAAGAAGAAGTGGTCCACGTACACAATGGAATATTACTCTAATAATAAATATAAATTAAATTAAAAACAAACAAAAGCAAGGAGTCATCAACATTTGTGGGTTTATCCGGGCACATTGCAGTCTAATTTATAACCGAAGAACACCACTGGCCGGTAGGTCTGTTTCCCTAGTACCAGCATGGGGAACGTAGAAAGGCTGCCGCTCTCTGGCCATTACCTGCAAAAGCAGGTTTAAAGCCTGAGCTAATGGTCACTTCATATGAACAAGTACTGCAGGTCTGTAAATGAAATCTGCCCTCAAAATGTCTTGAGGGAGATAATGGCCAAAATATTTCAAATGGTGACACATACTTTAAGAAAACACTTTGAAGAAATAAGCTCTAATCACAGCTGGAAAAATAAAAAGGACATGTCTTAAAGCTCAATTTCAACACATTATGAGACACATGCAAATTCAACCACAAAGAGGTATCAGCTCACACCACTCAGAATAACCATCAGCAAAAACTACAAAGAATAAATGCTGAAGGTGCCGGGAAGAAATGCATACCCTCTACTTTAAGTGGGACGTAACCTGGAAAGAGCCACTAAGGAGAACAGAATAGAGGTGCCTTTAAAAGGTAACCATTGAGCTACCATATGATCCAGCAGACCTATTCCTGGGCCTATAAACTAAGAAGAGAGAATTGGAAGGACACAGGCACGCAAATCTACATTGCATAGTATTACAATAGCCAAGATATGGAAGTAACCAAAAAGTCCACCGACAGATGGGTGGACAAAGAAGAACTGCTACCTGTACAGATGGAATACGAGCTAGTGAAAAAATGAAACAATGCCATTTGCAGCACCATAGATGAGTCTAGAAGTAATCACGCAACTTGGAGTAAGTGAGAAAGCGAAAGACACATATCCTATCATATCACATATAGGTGTTACCTAAAAAATGATACAAACAAAGATATTTCCACAGAGAAACACTATCATAGATTCATTAAAAAAACTTATGGTTCACCAAATGGAAAGGTGTGAGGATTGGATACATTACCATATTGAGGTTAACAGAGAGATACAAACACATGTGAAATATATAATCACCAAAGACCTACGCAATACCAAGAGAAGTCTACTCAACATTGTGTCATTACCTACATGGGAAAAGGATCCGAAGAAGAATAGATATATGCATGTGTGTGAAAGAACCACATCTTGCACACCTAGAACAAACAAAACATTGTAATCAAGTTTGCTGTGATAAGAAATAAAAATTAAATTCAAAATACCAACAAGAAGTAATGAGACATAAACTTAAAGGGCTTTTTCCTCGCACATTCCATTCTAATTTACAACCTAGAACACCACTTCCAGTAAGGCTCTGTTGCCCTAGAAACCAGATTTGGTAAAGGAGAAATGCTGCCGCCTTGTGGCCGATTCCCGCAAGAGCAGCTTTTAACCCACAGCTAATGGTCACTTACCATTCACAAGGACTCAGGGCTGTAAAGGACACCTGCCCTCAAAATTGTGCTGAGGTAGGGAATGGATACAAAAAATTCAAAACAGGCCAAATTTTCAAGAAGATAGTATGAAGAGGTAAGTTTTACTCACTCTCTTTTTAAAGAAAGGAAAATGGATAAAAGCTCCACCTCAGGAAGTATTAGACTCATGCAATCTAATCTACAAAAAGTTTTCAACTCACACCAGTCGACTGACCATTGGCAAAAAGTCTACAAACAATAAATGCTGAAGAGGTTTTAGAGAACTGTGTACCCTCTAGCTGCTGGTGAGATGCAAAAGGGTTAAACGCTAATAATGAGAACAGAAAGGAGCTGCGTTGAAAAGGAAAAATTGAGGTACCATTCAATCCAGCAGGCGCACCAATGGGCCTCTCACCTGAGAAGACCAGAATGAAGAAGACCCGGGCTGCAAAAGCTGCACTGCAGCCTTATTCACAATAGACAAGACAGTGAAGCAACCAAAATGTCCATCAACAGACGAAAGGATAAAGAAGAAGTGGTCCATGTACACAATGAATACTAGCCATGGAAAACAATGAAACACTGCTCTTTGAGGCACCATAGATGATCTTGGAGATAATCATAGAACATGAGGTAAGTCGGAAAGCAAAAGTCCTATATCCTATGATATCACTTATAGGCGTTATCTAATAACTGACACAAATGAACATATTTCCACAGAGAAAGTCAATCACAGACTTATTAAAAAAAAAACTATGCTTATCTAAAAGGAAAGGTGGGGGGAATGGATAAATGAAGATTAGCGTTACCATATGTATACAAATACATATTATATACATATATCAAAAAGACCGACCATATAGCAAGGAAGGTTTACGGAACACTCTGTAATAATTTACAGGGGAAGAGGATCTCTACATAAATAGGTATATAGAATATGTAGATGAACCAGAGTGTGTACACCTTGGACAGGCAACATTCTAACCATTACCCCAATTGAAAAAATTAAAACAACGAACTAGGAGTAATGAGACATAAACTTATGGGGGGTTTTCCTGGCACATTCCATTCAAATTTACAACCTAGGCAAACGACTTCCAGAACGGCTCTGCTGCCCTAGTACCCAGATTTGGGAATGGAGAAATGCTGCATCCTTGTGGCCGTTTCCCACCACAGCAGCTTTAAACCCACTGCAAAAGGTCACTAAATATTCACCAATTGCAGGTCTGTAAATGACACCTGCCCTCCAAAAAATACTGAGGTCGAAAATCGACCAAAAAATTCTAGAGTGCAACCTTCCAAAAAGAAAATTTGAAGAGGTATATTATACTCACACTTTTGTTCTTTTTTCTTTTAACAGAAAAGAAAAAGGCGTGGAAAAATGATGAATTGTAGGAATTTTTACAGACATGTAAACCCAAATTACAAAAACCTATCAGCTCACACCAGTCAGAATGGCCATCAACAAAAATGCTGCAAACAAGAAATGCTGACGTGATTGTGGAGAAATGCGTACCCTCGATTCTAAGGGGGACGTGGTAAGAGCCACTAATGAAAGCACAATTGAGTTGCCTTGAAAAGGTAAACGTTGAGCTACCATACCAGTCAATCAATCATAACCACTGCTGGGTCTATCACCTGAGAAAATGAAAATCACAAATCACAGGCTGGCAATCCTGCCCTCCAGCAATATTTACCATAGGCAACACTTGGAAGCAAGGAAAATGTCCATCAACAGAGGAATGCACCAAGAAGAAGTGGTCCATGTACACAATGGAATATTAGCCATGGAAAACACTGAAGCGCTGCTCTTTGAGGCACCACAGATGAGCCTGGAGATAATCACAAAACATGAAGTAGGTCGGAAAGCAAAAGACCTATAGCCTATATAATCACTTATGGCATTATCTAATAACTGACACAGATGAACATATTTCCAAAGAGAAAGACACTCACAGGCTTAGAAAACAAAACAAACTATGCTCATCTAAAAGGAAAGGAGGGGGGAAATTGAGAAATGAGGATTAGTGTTACTATACATATACAAATACATATTATATACATGTATCAAAAAGACCGAACATATAGCAAGGGAGGTCGATGGAACACTGTAATATTTTACATGGGAAGAGGATCTGTACATTAATAGACATACATAATGTACAAATGGACCAGATGGTGTACACCTAGGACAAACAATATTCTAAACTTTACCCAGATTAAAAAAATTTTAAAAACCAAGAAGAAGTAATGAGACATAAACTTATGGGGATTTCTCCTGGCAAATTCCATTCTAATTTATAACCTAGGACAATGACTTCCAGAAGGGCTCTGCTGCCCTAGTACCCAGATTGGGGAATGGAGAAAAGCTACCTCCTTGTGGACGTTTCCCACAACAGCAGCTTTGAACCCACTGCAAAAGGTCACTAAATTTTCACCAACTTGCAGTTCTGTCAATGACACCTGCCCTCCAAAAAATTTCTGGGGTCAAAAATCGACCAAAAAATTCAAAAGAGGGCAACCTTCGAAGAAGTCAATTTCAAGAGCTCTATTGTACTTACGGTTTTTTCTTTTAAGAGAAAAGAAAAAGGCGTAGGAATATGATGAATTTTAAAAATTTTAATGTCATGCATACCCATATTACAAAAACCTATCAGCTCACAGCAATCAGAATGGCCTTTAGGAAAAATGCTGCAAAATATAAATGGTGAAGGGTGTGTGGAGAAATGCGTACCCTCGTTTGTAAGGGGGGACATGTAAAGAGCCACTAATGCAAACACAATGTAGGTGCTTTGAAAAGGGAAACATTGAGCTACCAGTCAATCAATCACAACCACTGCTTGGCCTATCACCTGAGAAAATGAGAATCAAAAATCACAGGCTGGCAAACCTGTACGCCAGCAATATTTACCATAGCCAGCACTTGGAAGCAATGAAAATGTCCATCAACCGAGGAATGCACCAAGAAGAAGTGGTCCACGTACACAATGGAATATTACTCTAATAATAAATATAAATTAAATTAAAAACAAACAAAAGCAAGGAGACATCAACATTTGTGGGTTTATCCGGGCACATTGCACTCTAATTTATAACCGAAGAACACCACTGGCCGGTAGGTCTGTTTCCCTAGTACCAGCATGGGGAACGTAGAAAGGCTGCCGCTCTCTGGCCATTACCTGCAAAAGCAGGTTTAAAGCCTGAGCTAATGGTCACTTCATATGAACAAGTACTGCAGGTCTGTAAATGAAATCTGCCCTCAAAATGTCTTGAGGGAGATAATGGCCAAAATATTTCAAATGGTGACACATACTTTAAGAAAACACTTTGAAGAAATAAGCTCTAATCACAGCTGGAAAAATTAAAAGGACATGTCTTAAAGCTCAATTTCAACACATTATGAGACACATGCAAATTCAACCACAAAGAGGTATCAGCTCACACCACTCAGAATAACCATCAGCAAAAACTACAAAGAATAAATGCTGAAGGTGCTAGGAAGAAATACATACCCTCCACTTTAAGTGGGACGTAACCTGGAAAGAGCCACTAAGGAGAACAGAATAGAGGTGCCTTTAAAAGGTAACCATTGAGCTACCATATGATCTAGCAGACCTATGCCTAGACCTATAAACGAAGAAGAGAGAATTGGAAGGACACAGGCACGCAAATCTACATTGCATAGTATTACAATAGCCAAGATATGGAAGTAACCAAAAAGTCCACCGACAGATGGGTGGTCCAAGAAGTACTGCTACCTGTACAGATGGAATAAGAGCTAGTGAAAAAATGAAACAATGCCATTTGCAGCACCATAGATGAGTCTAGAAGTAATCACGCAACTTGGAGTAAGTGAGAAAGCGAAAGACACATATCCTATCATATCACATATAGGTGTTACCTAAAAAATGATACAAACAAAGATATTTCCACAGAGAAACACTATCATAGATTCATTAAAAAAACTTATGGTTCACCAAATGGAAAGGTGTGAGGATTGGATACATTACCATATTGAGGTTAACAGAGAGATACAAACACATGTGAAATATACAATCACCAAAGACCTACGCAATACCAAGAGAAGTCTACTCAACATTGTGTCATTACCTACATGGGAAAAGGATCCGAAGAAGAATAGATATATGCATGTGTGTGAAAGAACCACATCTTGCACACCTAGAACAAACAAAACATTGTAATCAAGTTTGCTGTGATAAGAAATAAAAATTAAATTCAAAATACCAACAAGAAGTAATGAGACATAAACTTAAAGGGCTTTTTCCTCGCACATTCCATTCTAATTTACCACCTAGAACACCACTTCCAGTAAGGCTCTGTTGCCCTAGTAACCAGATTTGGTAAAGGAGAAATGCTGCCGCCTTGTGGCCGATTCCCGCAAGAGCAGCTTTTAACCCACAGCTAATGGTCACTTACCATTCACAAGGACTCAGGGCTGTAAAGGACACCTGCCCTCAAAATTGTGCTGAGGTAGGGAATGGATACAAAAAATTCAAAACAGGCCAAATTTTCAAGAAGATAGTATGAAGAGGTAAGTTTTACTCACTCTCTTTTTAAAGAAAGGAAAATGGATAAAAGCTCCACCTCAGGAAGTATTAGACTCATGCAATCTAATCTACAAAAAGTTTTCAACTCACACCAGTCGACTGACCATTGGCAAAAAGTCTACAAACAATAAATGCTGAAGAGGTTTTAGAGAACTGTGTACCCTCTAGCTGCTGGTGAGATGCAAAAGGGTTAAACGCTAATAATGAGAACAGAAAGGAGCTGCGTTGAAAAGGAAAAATTGAGGTACCATTCAATCCAGCAGACGCACCAATGGGCCTCTCAACTGAGAAGACCAGAATGAAGAAGACCCGGGCTGCAAAAGCTGCACTGCAGCCTTATTCACCATAGCCAAGACAGTGAAGCAACCAAAATGTCCATCAACAGATGAAAGGATAAAGAAGAAGTGGTCCATGTACACAATGAATACTAGCCATGGAAAACAATGAAACACTGCTCTTTGAGGCACCATAGATGATCTTGGAGATAATCACAGAACATGAGGTAAGTCGGAAAGCAAAAGTCCTATATCCTATGATATCACTTATAGGCGTTATCTAATAACTGACACAAATGAACATATTTCCACAGAGAAAGTCAATCACAGACTTATTAAAAAAAAACCTATGCTTATCTAAAAGGAAAGGTGGGGGGAATGGATAAATGAAGATTAGCGTTACCATATGTATACAAATACATATTATATACATATATCAAAAAGACCGACCATATAGCAAGGAAGGTTTACGGAACACTCTGTAATAATTTACAGGGGAAGAGGATCTCTACATAAATAGGTATATAGAATATGTAGATGAACCAGAGTGTGTACACCTTGGACAAGCAACATTCTAACCATTACCCCAATTGAAAAAATTAAAACAACGAACTAGGAGTAATGAGACATAAACTTATGGGGGGTTTTCCTGGCACATTCCATTCAAATTTACAACCTAGGCAAACGACTTCCAGAACGGCTCTGCTGCCCTAGTACCCAGATTTGGGAATGGAGAAATGCTGCATCCTTGTGGCCGTTTCCCACCACAGCAGCTTTAAACCCACTGCAAAAGGTCACTAAATATTCACCAATTGCAGGTCTGTAAATGACACCTGCCCTCCAAAAAATACTGAGGTCGAAAATCGACCAAAAAATTCTAGAGTGCAACCTTCCAAAAAGAAAATTTGAAGAGGTATATTATACTCACACTTTTGTTCTTTTTTCTTTTAACAGAAAAGAAAAAGGCGTGGAAAAATGATGAATTGTAGGAATTTTTACAGACATGTAAACCCAAATTACAAACACCTATCAGCTCACACCAGTCAGAATGGCCATCAACAAAAATGCTGCAAACAAGAAATGCTGACGTGATTGTGGAGAAATGCGTACCCTCGATTCTAAGGGGGACGTGGTAAGAGCCACTAATGAAAGCACAATTGAGTTGCCTTGAAAAGGTAAACGTTGAGCTACCATACCAGTCAATCAATCATAACCACTGCTGGGTCTATCACCTGAGAAAATGAAAATCACAAATCACAGGCTGGCAATCCTGCCCTCCAGCAATATTTACCATAGGCAACACTTGGAAGCAAGGAAAATGTCCATCAACAGAGGAATGCACCAAGAAGAAGTGGTCCATGTACACAATGGAATATTAGCCATGGAAAACACTGAAGCGCTGCTCTTTGAGGCACCACAGATGAGCCTGGAGATAATCACAAAACATGAAGTAGGTCGGAAAGCAAAAGACCTATAGCCTATATAATCACTTATGGCATTATCTAATAACTGACACAGATGAACATATTTCCAAAGAGAAAGACACTCACAGGCTTAGAAAACAAAACAAACTATGCTCATCTAAAAGGAAAGGAGGGGGGAAATTGAGAAATGAGGATTAGTGTTACTATACATATACAAATACATATTATATACATGTATCAAAAAGACCGAACATATAGCAAGGGAGGTCGATGGAACACTGTAATATTTTACATGGGAAGAGGATCTGTACATTAATAGACATACATAATGTACAAATGGACCAGATGGTGTACACCTAGGACAAACAATATTCTAAACTTTACCCAGATTAAAAAAATTTTAAAAACCAAGAAGAAGTAATGAGACATAAACTTATGGGGATTTCTCCTGGCAAATTCCATTCTAATTTATAACCTAGGACAATGACTTCCAGAAGGGCTCTGCTGCCCTAGTACCCAGATTGGGGAATGGAGAAAAGCTACCTCCTTGTGGACGTTTCCCACAACAGCAGCTTTGAACCCACTGCAAAAGGTCACTAAATTTTCACCAACTTGCAGTTCTGTAAATGACACCTGCCCTCCAAAAAATTTCTGGGGTCAAATATCGACCAAAAAATTCAAAAGAGGGCAACCTTCGAAGAAGTCAATTTCAAGAGCTCTATTATACTTACGGTTTTTTCTTTTAAGAGAAAAGAAAAAGGCGTAGGAATATGATGAATTTAAAAATTTTAATGTCATGCATACCCATATTACAAAAACCTATCAGCTCACAGCAATCAGAATGGCCATTAGGAAAAATGCTGCCAAAAATAAACGGTGAAGGGAGTGTGGAGAAATGCGTACCCTCGGTTGTAAGGGGGGGCATGTAAAGAGCCACTAATGAAAACACAACGTAGGTGCTTTGAAAAGGGAAACATTGAGCTACCAGTCAATCAATCACAACCACTGCTTGGCCTATCACCTGAGAAAATGAGAATCAAAAATCACAGGCTGGCAAACCTGTACGCCAGCAATATTTACCATAGCCAGCACTTGGAAGCAATGAAAATGTCCATCAACCGAGGAATGCACCAAGAAGAAGTGGTCCACGTACACAATGGGATATTACTCTAATAATAAATATAAATTAAATTAAAAACAAACAAAAGCAAGGAGTCATCAACATTTGTGGGTTTATCCGGGCACATTGCACTCTAATTTATAACCGAAGAACACCACTGGCCGGTAGGTCTGTTTCCCTAGTACCAGCATGGGGAACGTAGAAAGGCTGCCGCTCTCTGGCCATTACCTGCAAAAGCAGGTTTAAAGCCTGAGCTAATGGTCACTTCATATGAACAAGTACTTCAGGGCTGTAAATGAAACCTGCCCTCAAAATGTCTTGAGGGAGATAATGGCCAAAATATTTCAAATGGTGACACATACTTTAAGAAAACACTTTGAAGAAATAAGCTCTAATCACAGCTGGAAAAATTAAAAGGACATGTCTTAAAGCTCAATTTCAACACATTATGAGACACATGCAAATTCAACCACAAAGAGGTATCAGCTCACACCACTCAGAATAACCATCAGCAAAAACTACAAAGAATAAATGCTGAAGGTGCTAGGAAGAAATACATACCCTCCACTTTAAGTGGGACGTAACCTGGAAAGAGCCACTAAGGAGAACAGAATAGAGGTGCCTTTAAAAGGTAACCATTGAGCTACCATATGATCTAGCAGACCTATGCCTAGACCTATAAACGAAGAAGAGAGAATTGGAAGGACACAGGCACGCAAATCTACATTGCATAGTATTACAATAGCCAAGATATGGAAGTAACCAAAAAGTCCACCGACAGATGGGTGGTCCAAGAAGTACTGCTACCTGTACAGATGGAATAAGAGCTAGTGAAAAAATGAAACAATGCCATTTGCAGCACCATAGATGAGTCTAGAAGTAATCACGCAACTTGGAGTAAGTGAGAAAGCGAAAGACACATATCCTATCATATCACATATAGGTGTTACCTAAAAAATGATACAAACAAAGATATTTCCACAGAGAAACACTATCATAGATTCATTAAAAAAACTTATGGTTCACCAAATGGAAAGGTGTGAGGATTGGATACATTACCATATTGAGGTTAACAGAGAGATACAAACACATGTGAAATATATAATCACCAAAGACCTACGCAATACCAAGAGAAGTCTACTCAACATTGTGTCATTACCTACATGGGAAAAGGATCCGAAGAAGAATAGATATATGCATGTGTGTGAAAGAACCACATCTTGCACACCTAGAACAAACAAAACATTGTAATCAAGTTTGCTGTGATAAGAAATAAAAATTAAATTCAAAATACCAACAAGAAGTAATGAGACATAAACTTAAAGGGCTTTTTCCTCGCACATTCCATTCTAATTTACCACCTAGAACACCACTTCCAGTAAGGCTCTGTTGCCCTAGTAACCAGATTTGGTAAAGGAGAAATGCTGCCGCCTTGTGGCCGATTCCCGCAAGAGCAGCTTTTAACCCACAGCTAATGGTCACTTACCATTCACAAGGACTCAGGGCTGTAAAGGACACCTGCCCTCAAAATTGTGCTGAGGTAGGGAATGGATACAAAAAATTCAAAACAGGCCAAATTTTCAAGAAGATAGTATGAAGAGGTAAGTTTTACTCACTCTCTTTTTAAAGAAAGGAAAATGGATAAAAGCTCCACCTCAGGAAGTATTAGACTCATGCAATCTAATCTACAAAAAGTTTTCAACTCACACCAGTCGACTGACCATTGGCAAAAAGTCTACAAACAATAAATGCTGAAGAGGTTTTAGAGAACTGTGTACCCTCTAGCTGCTGGTGAGATGCAAAAGGGTTAAACGCTAATAATGAGAACAGAAAGGAGCTGCGTTGAAAAGGAAAAATTGAGGTACCATTCAATCCAGCAGACGCACCAATGGGCCTCTCACCTGAGAAGACCAGAATGAAGAAGACCCGGGCTGCAAAAGCTGCACTGCAGCCTTATTCACCATAGCCAAGACAGTGAAGCAACCAAAATGTCCATCAACAGATGAAAGGATAAAGAAGAAGTGGTCCATGTACACAATGAATACTATCCATGGAAAACAATGAAACACTGCTCTTTGAGGCACCATAGATGATCTTGGAGATAATCACAGAACATGAGGTAAGTCGGAAAGCAAAAGTCCTATATCCTATGATATCACTTATAGGCGTTATCTAATAACTGACACAAATGAACATATTTCCACAGAGAAAGTCAATCACAGACTTATTAAAAAAAAACCTATGCTTATCTAAAAGGAAAGGTGGGGGGAATGGATAAATGAAGATTAGCGTTACCATATGTATACAAATACATATTATATACATATATCAAAAAGACCGACCATATAGCAAGGAAGGTTTACGGAACACTCTGTAATAATTTACAGGGGAAGAGGATCTCTACATAAATAGGTATATAGAATATGTAGATGAACCAGAGTGTGTACACCTTGGACAAGCAACATTCTAACCATTACCCCAATTGAAAAAATTAAAACAACGAACTAGGAGTAATGAGACATAAACTTATGGGGGGTTTTCCTGGCACATTCCATTCAAATTTACAACCTAGGCAAACGACTTCCAGAACGGCTCTGCTGCCCTAGTACCCAGATTTGGGAATGGAGAAATGCTGCATCCTTGTGGCCGTTTCCCACCACAGCAGCTTTAAACCCACTGCAAAAGGTCACTAAATATTCACCAATTGCAGGTCTGTAAATGACACCTGCCCTCCAAAAAATACTGAGGTCGAAAATCGACCAAAAAATTCTAGAGTGCAACCTTCCAAAAAGAAAATTTGAAGAGGTATATTATACTCACACTTTTGTTCTTTTTTCTTTTAACAGAAAAGAAAAAGGCGTGGAAAAATGATGAATTGTAGGAATTTTTACAGACATGTAAACCCAAATTACAAAAACCTATCAGCTCACACCAGTCAGAATGGCCATCAACAAAAATGCTGCAAACAAGAAATGCTGACGTGATTGTGGAGAAATGCGTACCCTCGATTCTAAGGGGGACGTGGTAAGAGCCACTAATGAAAGCACAATTGAGTTGCCTTGAAAAGGTAAACGTTGAGCTACCATACCAGTCAATCAATCATAACCACTGCTGGGTCTATCACCTGAGAAAATGAAAATCACAAATCACAGGCTGGCAATCCTGCCCTCCAGCAATATTTACCATAGGCAACACTTGGAAGCAAGGAAAATGTCCATCAACAGAGGAATGCACCAAGAAGAAGTGGTCCATGTACACAATGGAATATTAGCCATGGAAAACACTGAAGCGCTGCTCTTTGAGGCACCACAGATGAGCCTGGAGATAATCACAAAACATGAAGTAGGTCGGAAAGCAAAAGACCTATAGCCTATATAATCACTTATGGCATTATCTAATAACTGACACAGATGAACATATTTCCAAAGAGAAAGACACTCACAGGCTTAGAAAACAAAACAAACTATGCTCATCTAAAAGGAAAGGAGGGGGGAAATTGAGAAATGAGGATTAGTGTTACTATACATATACAAATACATATTATATACATGTATCAAAAAGACCGAACATATAGCAAGGGAGGTTGATGGAACACTGTAATATTTTACATGGGAAGAGGATCTGTACATTAATAGACATACATAATGTACAAATGGACCAGATGGTGTACACCTAGGACAAACAATATTCTAAACTTTACCCAGATTAAAAAAATTTTAAAAACCAAGAAGAAGTAATGAGACATAAACTTATGGGGATTTCTCCTGGCAAATTCCATTCTAATTTATAACCTAGGACAATGACTTCCAGAAGGGCTCTGCTGCCCTAGTACCCAGATTGGGGAATGGAGAAAAGCTACCTCCTTGTGGACGTTTCCCACAACAGCAGCTTTGAACCCACTGCAAAAGGTCACTAAATTTTCACCAACTTGCAGTTCTGTAAATGACACCTGCCCTCCAAAAAATTTCTGGGGTCAAATATCGACCAAAAAATTCAAAAGAGGGCAACCTTCGAAGAAGTCAATTTCAAGAGCTCTATTATACTTACGGTTTTTTCTTTTAAGAGAAAAGAAAAAGGCGTAGGAATATGATGAATTTAAAAATTTTAATGTCATGCATACCCATATTACAAAAACCTATCAGCTCACAGCAATCAGAATGGCCATTAGGAAAAATGCTGCCAAAAATAAACGGTGAAGGGAGTGTGGAGAAATGCGTACCCTCGGTTGTAAGGGGGGGCATGTAAAGAGCCACTAATGAAAACACAACGTAGGTGCTTTGAAAAGGGAAACATTGAGCTACCAGTCAATCAATCACAACCACTGCTTGGCCTATCACCTGAGAAAATGAGAATCAAAAATCACAGGCTGGCAAACCTGTACGCCAGCAATATTTACCATAGCCAGCACTTGGAAGCAATGAAAATGTCCATCAACCGAGGAATGCACCAAGAAGAAGTGGTCCACGTACACAATGGGATATTACTCTAATAATAAATATAAATTAAATTAAAAACAAACAAAAGCAAGGAGTCATCAACATTTGTGGGTTTATCCGGGCACATTGCACTCTAATTTATAACCGAAGAACACCACTGGCCGGTAGGTCTGTTTCCCTAGTACCAGCATGGGGAACGTAGAAAGGCTGCCGCTCTCTGGCCATTACCTGCAAAAGCAGGTTTAAAGCCTGAGCTAATGGTCACTTCATATGAACAAGTACTTCAGGGCTGTAAATGAAACCTGCCCTCAAAATGTCTTGAGGGAGATAATGGCCAAAATATTTCAAATGGTGACACATACTTTAAGAAAACACTTTGAAGAAATAAGCTCTAATCACAGCTGGAAAAATTAAAAGGACATGTCTTAAAGCTCAATTTCAACACATTATGAGACACATGCAAATTCAACCACAAAGAGGTATCAGCTCACACCACTCAGAATAACCATCAGCAAAAACTACAAAGAATAAATGCTGAAGGTGCTAGGAAGAAATACATACCCTCCACTTTAAGTGGGACGTAACCTGGAAAGAGCCACTAAGGAGAACAGAATAGAGGTGCCTTTAAAAGGTAACCATTGAGCTACCATATGATCTAGCAGACCTATGCCTAGACCTATAAACGAAGAAGAGAGAATTGGAAGGACACAGGCACGCAAATCTACATTGCATAGTATTACAATAGCCAAGATATGGAAGTAACCAAAAAGTCCACCGACAGATGGGTGGTCCAAGAAGTACTGCTACCTGTACAGATGGAATAAGAGCTAGTGAAAAAATGAAACAATGCCATTTGCAGCACCATAGATGAGTCTAGAAGTAATCACGCAACTTGGAGTAAGTGAGAAAGCGAAAGACACATATCCTATCATATCACATATAGGTGTTACCTAAAAAATGATACAAACAAAGATATTTCCACAGAGAAACACTATCATAGATTCATTAAAAAAACTTATGGTTCACCAAATGGAAAGGTGTGAGGATTGGATACATTACCATATTGAGGTTAACAGAGAGATACAAACACATGTGAAATATATAATCACCAAAGACCTACGCAATACCAAGAGAAGTCTACTCAACATTGTGTCATTACCTACATGGGAAAAGGATCCGAAGAAGAATAGATATATGCATGTGTGTGAAAGAACCACATCTTGCACACCTAGAACAAACAAAACATTGTAATCAAGTTTGCTGTGATAAGAAATAAAAATTAAATTCAAAATACCAACAAGAAGTAATGAGACATAAACTTAAAGGGCTTTTTCCTCGCACATTCCATTCTAATTTACCACCTAGAACACCACTTCCAGTAAGGCTCTGTTGCCCTAGTAACCAGATTTGGTAAAGGAGAAATGCTGCCGCCTTGTGGCCGATTCCCGCAAGAGCAGCTTTTAACCCACAGCTAATGGTCACTTACCATTCACAAGGACTCAGGGCTGTAAAGGACACCTGCCCTCAAAATTGTGCTGAGGTAGGGAATGGATACAAAAAATTCAAAACAGGCCAAATTTTCAAGAAGATAGTATGAAGAGGTAAGTTTTACTCACTCTCTTTTTAAAGAAAGGAAAATGGATAAAAGCTCCACCTCAGGAAGTATTAGACTCATGCAATCTAATCTACAAAAAGTTTTCAACTCACACCAGTCGACTGACCATTGGCAAAAAGTCTACAAACAATAAATGCTGAAGAGGTTTTAGAGAACTGTGTACCCTCTAGCTGCTGGTGAGATGCAAAAGGGTTAAACGCTAATAATGAGAACAGAAAGGAGCTGCGTTGAAAAGGAAAAATTGAGGTACCATTCAATCCAGCAGACGCACCAATGGGCCTCTCACCTGAGAAGACCAGAATGAAGAAGACCCGGGCTGCAAAAGCTGCACTGCAGCCTTATTCACCATAGCCAAGACAGTGAAGCAACCAAAATGTCCATCAACAGATGAAAGGATAAAGAAGAAGTGGTCCATGTACACAATGAATACTATCCATGGAAAACAATGAAACACTGCTCTTTGAGGCACCATAGATGATCTTGGAGATAATCACAGAACATGAGGTAAGTCGGAAAGCAAAAGTCCTATATCCTATGATATCACTTATAGGCGTTATCTAATAACTGACACAAATGAACATATTTCCACAGAGAAAGTCAATCACAGACTTATTAAAAAAAAACCTATGCTTATCTAAAAGGAAAGGTGGGGGGAATGGATAAATGAAGATTAGCGTTACCATATGTATACAAATACATATTATATACATATATCAAAAAGACCGACCATATAGCAAGGAAGGTTTACGGAACACTCTGTAATAATTTACAGGGGAAGAGGATCTCTACATAAATAGGTATATAGAATATGTAGATGAACCAGAGTGTGTACACCTTGGACAAGCAACATTCTAACCATTACCCCAATTGAAAAAATTAAAACAACGAACTAGGAGTAATGAGACATAAACTTATGGGGGGTTTTCCTGGCACATTCCATTCAAATTTACAACCTAGGCAAACGACTTCCAGAACGGCTCTGCTGCCCTAGTACCCAGATTTGGGAATGGAGAAATGCTGCATCCTTGTGGCCGTTTCCCACCACAGCAGCTTTAAACCCACTGCAAAAGGTCACTAAATATTCACCAATTGCAGGTCTGTAAATGACACCTGCCCTCCAAAAAATACTGAGGTCGAAAATCGACCAAAAAATTCTAGAGTGCAACCTTCCAAAAAGAAAATTTGAAGAGGTATATTATACTCACACTTTTGTTCTTTTTTCTTTTAACAGAAAAGAAAAAGGCGTGGAAAAATGATGAATTGTAGGAATTTTTACAGACATGTAAACCCAAATTACAAAAACCTATCAGCTCACACCAGTCAGAATGGCCATCAACAAAAATGCTGCAAACAAGAAATGCTGACGTGATTGTGGAGAAATGCGTACCCTCGATTCTAAGGGGGACGTGGTAAGAGCCACTAATGAAAGCACAATTGAGTTGCCTTGAAAAGGTAAACGTTGAGCTACCATACCAGTCAATCAATCATAACCACTGCTGGGTCTATCACCTGAGAAAATGAAAATCACAAATCACAGGCTGGCAATCCTGCCCTCCAGCAATATTTACCATAGGCAACACTTGGAAGCAAGGAAAATGTCCATCAACAGAGGAATGCACCAAGAAGAAGTGGTCCATGTACACAATGGAATATTAGCCATGGAAAACACTGAAGCGCTGCTCTTTGAGGCACCACAGATGAGCCTGGAGATAATCACAAAACATGAAGTAGGTCGGAAAGCAAAAGACCTATAGCCTATATAATCACTTATGGCATTATCTAATAACTGACACAGATGAACATATTTCCAAAGAGAAAGACACTCACAGGCTTAGAAAACAAAACAAACTATGCTCATCTAAAAGGAAAGGAGGGGGGAAATTGAGAAATGAGGATTAGTGTTACTATACATATACAAATACATATTATATACATGTATCAAAAAGACCGAACATATAGCAAGGGAGGTCGATGGAACACTGTAATATTTTACATGGGAAGAGGATCTGTACATTAATAGACATACATAATGTACAAATGGACCAGATGGTGTACACCTAGGACAAACAATATTCTAAACTTTACCCAGATTAAAAAAATTTTAAAAACCAAGAAGAAGTAATGAGACATAAACTTATGGGGATTTCTCCTGGCAAATTCCATTCTAATTTATAACCTAGGACAATGACTTCCAGAAGGGCTCTGCTGCCCTAGTACCCAGATTGGGGAATGGAGAAAAGCTACCTCCTTGTGGACGTTTCCCACAACAGCAGCTTTGAACCCACTGCAAAAGGTCACTAAATTTTCACCAACTTGCAGTTCTGTAAATGACACCTGCCCTCCAAAAAATTTCTGGGGTCAAATATCGACCAAAAAATTCAAAAGAGGGCAACCTTCGAAGAAGTCAATTTCAAGAGCTCTATTATACTTACGGTTTTTTCTTTTAAGAGAAAAGAAAAAGGCGTAGGAATATGATGAATTTAAAAATTTTAATGTCATGCATACCCATATTACAAAAACCTATCAGCTCACAGCAATCAGAATGGCCATTAGGAAAAATGCTGCCAAAAATAAACGGTGAAGGGAGTGTGGAGAAATGCGTACCCTCGGTTGTAAGGGGGGGCATGTAAAGAGCCACTAATGAAAACACAACGTAGGTGCTTTGAAAAGGGAAACATTGAGCTACCAGTCAATCAATCACAACCACTGCTTGGCCTATCACCTGAGAAAATGAGAATCAAAAATCACAGGCTGGCAAACCTGTACGCCAGCAATATTTACCATAGCCAGCACTTGGAAGCAATGAAAATGTCCATCAACCGAGGAATGCACCAAGAAGAAGTGGTCCACGTACACAATGGGATATTACTCTAATAATAAATATAAATTAAATTAAAAACAAACAAAAGCAAGGAGTCATCAACATTTGTGGGTTTATCCGGGCACATTGCACTCTAATTTATAACCGAAGAACACCACTGGCCGGTAGGTCTGTTTCCCTAGTACCAGCATGGGGAACGTAGAAAGGCTGCCGCTCTCTGGCCATTACCTGCAAAAGCAGGTTTAAAGCCTGAGCTAATGGTCACTTCATATGAACAAGTACTTCAGGGCTGTAAATGAAACCTGCCCTCAAAATGTCTTGAGGGAGATAATGGCCAAAATATTTCAAATGGTGACACATACTTTAAGAAAACACTTTGAAGAAATAAGCTCTAATCACAGCTGGAAAAATTAAAAGGACATGTCTTAAAGCTCAATTTCAACACATTATGAGACACATGCAAATTCAACCACAAAGAGGTATCAGCTCACACCACTCAGAATAACCATCAGCAAAAACTACAAAGAATAAATGCTGAAGGTGCTAGGAAGAAATACATACCCTCCACTTTAAGTGGGACGTAACCTGGAAAGAGCCACTAAGGAGAACAGAATAGAGGTGCCTTTAAAAGGTAACCATTGAGCTACCATATGATCTAGCAGACCTATGCCTAGACCTATAAACGAAGAAGAGAGAATTGGAAGGACACAGGCACGCAAATCTACATTGCATAGTATTACAATAGCCAAGATATGGAAGTAACCAAAAAGTCCACCGACAGATGGGTGGTCCAAGAAGTACTGCTACCTGTACAGATGGAATAAGAGCTAGTGAAAAAATGAAACAATGCCATTTGCAGCACCATAGATGAGTCTAGAAGTAATCACGCAACTTGGAGTAAGTGAGAAAGCGAAAGACACATATCCTATCATATCACATATAGGTGTTACCTAAAAAATGATACAAACAAAGATATTTCCACAGAGAAACACTATCATAGATTCATTAAAAAAACTTATGGTTCACCAAATGGAAAGGTGTGAGGATTGGATACATTACCATATTGAGGTTAACAGAGAGATACAAACACATGTGAAATATATAATCACCAAAGACCTACGCAATACCAAGAGAAGTCTACTCAACATTGTGTCATTACCTACATGGGAAAAGGATCCGAAGAAGAATAGATATATGCATGTGTGTGAAAGAACCACATCTTGCACACCTAGAACAAACAAAACATTGTAATCAAGTTTGCTGTGATAAGAAATAAAAATTAAATTCAAAATACCAACAAGAAGTAATGAGACATAAACTTAAAGGGCTTTTTCCTCGCACATTCCATTCTAATTTACCACCTAGAACACCACTTCCAGTAAGGCTCTGTTGCCCTAGTAACCAGATTTGGTAAAGGAGAAATGCTGCCGCCTTGTGGCCGATTCCCGCAAGAGCAGCTTTTAACCCACAGCTAATGGTCACTTACCATTCACAAGGACTCAGGGCTGTAAAGGACACCTGCCCTCAAAATTGTGCTGAGGTAGGGAATGGATACAAAAAATTCAAAACAGGCCAAATTTTCAAGAAGATAGTATGAAGAGGTAAGTTTTACTCACTCTCTTTTTAAAGAAAGGAAAATGGATAAAAGCTCCACCTCAGGAAGTATTAGACTCATGCAATCTAATCTACAAAAAGTTTTCAACTCACACCAGTCGACTGACCATTGGCAAAAAGTCTACAAACAATAAATGCTGAAGAGGTTTTAGAGAACTGTGTACCCTCTAGCTGCTGGTGAGATGCAAAAGGGTTAAACGCTAATAATGAGAACAGAAAGGAGCTGCGTTGAAAAGGAAAAATTGAGGTACCATTCAATCCAGCAGACGCACCAATGGGCCTCTCACCTGAGAAGACCAGAATGAAGAAGACCCGGGCTGCAAAAGCTGCACTGCAGCCTTATTCACCATAGCCAAGACAGTGAAGCAACCAAAATGTCCATCAACAGATGAAAGGATAAAGAAGAAGTGGTCCATGTACACAATGAATACTATCCATGGAAAACAATGAAACACTGCTCTTTGAGGCACCATAGATGATCTTGGAGATAATCACAGAACATGAGGTAAGTCGGAAAGCAAAAGTCCTATATCCTATGATATCACTTATAGGCGTTATCTAATAACTGACACAAATGAACATATTTCCACAGAGAAAGTCAATCACAGACTTATTAAAAAAAAACCTATGCTTATCTAAAAGGAAAGGTGGGGGGAATGGATAAATGAAGATTAGCGTTACCATATGTATACAAATACATATTATATACATATATCAAAAAGACCGACCATATAGCAAGGAAGGTTTACGGAACACTCTGTAATAATTTACAGGGGAAGAGGATCTCTACATAAATAGGTATATAGAATATGTAGATGAACCAGAGTGTGTACACCTTGGACAAGCAACATTCTAACCATTACCCCAATTGAAAAAATTAAAACAACAAACTAGGAGTAATGAGACATAAACTTATGGGGGGTTTTCCTGGCACATTCCATTCAAATTTACAACCTAGGCAAACGACTTCCAGAACGGCTCTGCTGCCCTAGTACCCAGATTTGGGAATGGAGAAATGCTGCATCCTTGTGGCCGTTTCCCACCACAGCAGCTTTAAACCCACTGCAAAAGGTCACTAAATATTCACCAATTGCAGGTCTGTAAATGACACCTGCCCTCCAAAAAATACTGAGGTCGAAAATCGACCAAAAAATTCTAGAGTGCAACCTTCCAAAAAGAAAATTTGAAGAGGTATATTATACTCACACTTTTGTTCTTTTTTCTTTTAACAGAAAAGAAAAAGGCGTGGAAAAATGATGAATTGTAGGAATTTTTACAGACATGTAAACCCAAATTACAAAAACCTATCAGCTCACACCAGTCAGAATGGCCATCAACAAAAATGCTGCAAACAAGAAATGCTGACGTGATTGTGGAGAAATGCGTACCCTCGATTCTAAGGGGGACGTGGTAAGAGCCACTAATGAAAGCACAATTGAGTTGCCTTGAAAAGGTAAACGTTGAGCTACCATACCAGTCAATCAATCATAACCACTGCTGGGTCTATCACCTGAGAAAATGAAAATCACAAATCACAGGCTGGCAATCCTGCCCTCCAGCAATATTTACCATAGGCAACACTTGGAAGCAAGGAAAATGTCCATCAACAGAGGAATGCACCAAGAAGAAGTGGTCCATGTACACAATGGAATATTAGCCATGGAAAACACTGAAGCGCTGCTCTTTGAGGCACCACAGATGAGCCTGGAGATAATCACAAAACATGAAGTAGGTCGGAAAGCAAAAGACCTATAGCCTATATAATCACTTATGGCATTATCTAATAACTGACACAGATGAACATATTTCCAAAGAGAAAGACACTCACAGGCTTAGAAAACAAAACAAACTATGCTCATCTAAAAGGAAAGGAGGGGGGAAATTGAGAAATGAGGATTAGTGTTACTATACATATACAAATACATATTATATACATGTATCAAAAAGACCGAACATATAGCAAGGGAGGTCGATGGAACACTGTAATATTTTACATGGGAAGAGGATCTGTACATTAATAGACATACATAATGTACAAATGGACCAGATGGTGTACACCTAGGACAAACAATATTCTAAACTTTACCCAGATTAAAAAAATTTTAAAAACCAAGAAGAAGTAATGAGACATAAACTTATGGGGATTTCTCCTGGCAAATTCCATTCTAATTTATAACCTAGGACAATGACTTCCAGAAGGGCTCTGCTGCCCTAGTACCCAGATTGGGGAATGGAGAAAAGCTACCTCCTTGTGGACGTTTCCCACAACAGCAGCTTTGAACCCACTGCAAAAGGTCACTAAATTTTCACCAACTTGCAGTTCTGTAAATGACACCTGCCCTCCAAAAAATTTCTGGGGTCAAATATCGACCAAAAAATTCAAAAGAGGGCAACCTTCGAAGAAGTCAATTTCAAGAGCTCTATTATACTTACGGTTTTTTCTTTTAAGAGAAAAGAAAAAGGCGTAGGAATATGATGAATTTAAAAATTTTAATGTCATGCATACCCATATTACAAAAACCTATCAGCTCACAGCAATCAGAATGGCCATTAGGAAAAATGCTGCCAAAAATAAACGGTGAAGGGAGTGTGGAGAAATGCGTACCCTCGGTTGTAAGGGGGGGCATGTAAAGAGCCACTAATGAAAACACAACGTAGGTGCTTTGAAAAGGGAAACATTGAGCTACCAGTCAATCAATCACAACCACTGCTTGGCCTATCACCTGAGAAAATGAGAATCAAAAATCACAGGCTGGCAAACCTGTACGCCAGCAATATTTACCATAGCCAGCACTTGGAAGCAATGAAAATGTCCATCAACCGAGGAATGCACCAAGAAGAAGTGGTCCACGTACACAATGGGATATTACTCTAATAATAAATATAAATTAAATTAAAAACAAACAAAAGCAAGGAGT
This sequence comes from Balaenoptera borealis, assembly GCF_965194805.1. Lineage (NCBI taxonomy): Eukaryota > Metazoa > Chordata > Mammalia > Artiodactyla > Balaenopteridae > Balaenoptera > Balaenoptera borealis. Next base: position 8,399 of record NW_028123237.1, on the reverse strand, counting down.
CATCAACATTTGTGGGTTTATCCGGGCACATTGCACTCTAATTTATAACCGAAGAACACCACTGGCCGGTAGGTCTGTTTCCCTAGTACCAGCATGGGGAACGTAGAAAGGCTGCCGCTCTCTGGCCATTACCTGCAAAAGCAGGTTTAAAGCCTGAGCTAATGGTCACTTCATATGAACAAGTACTTCAGGGCTGTAAATGAAACCTGCCCTCAAAATGTCTTGAGGGAGATAATGGCCAAAATATTTCAAATGGTGACACATACTTTAAGAAAACACTTTGAAGAAATAAGCTCTAATCACAGCTGGAAAAATTAAAAGGACATGTCTTAAAGCTCAATTTCAACACATTATGAGACACATGCAAATTCAACCACAAAGAGGTATCAGCTCACACCACTCAGAATAACCATCAGCAAAAACTACAAAGAATAAATGCTGAAGGTGCTAGGAAGAAATACATACCCTCCACTTTAAGTGGGACGTAACCTGGAAAGAGCCACTAAGGAGAACAGAATAGAGGTGCCTTTAAAAGGTAACCATTGAGCTACCATATGATCTAGCAGACCTATGCCTAGACCTATAAACGAAGAAGAGAGAATTGGAAGGACACAGGCACGCAAATCTACATTGCATAGTATTACAATAGCCAAGATATGGAAGTAACCAAAAAGTCCACCGACAGATGGGTGGTCCAAGAAGTACTGCTACCTGTACAGATGGAATAAGAGCTAGTGAAAAAATGAAACAATGCCATTTGCAGCACCATAGATGAGTCTAGAAGTAATCACGCAACTTGGAGTAAGTGAGAAAGCGAAAGACACATATCCTATCATATCACATATAGGTGTTACCTAAAAAATGATACAAACAAAGATATTTCCACAGAGAAACACTATCATAGATTCATTAAAAAAACTTATGGTTCACCAAATGGAAAGGTGTGAGGATTGGATACATTACCATATTGAGGTTAACAGAGAGATACAAACACATGTGAAATATATAATCACCAAAGACCTACGCAATACCAAGAGAAGTCTACTCAACATTGTGTCATTACCTACATGGGAAAAGGATCCGAAGAAGAATAGATATATGCATGTGTGTGAAAGAACCACATCTTGCACACCTAGAACAAACAAAACATTGTAATCAAGTTTGCTGTGATAAGAAATAAAAATTAAATTCAAAATACCAACAAGAAGTAATGAGACATAAACTTAAAGGGCTTTTTCCTCGCACATTCCATTCTAATTTACCACCTAGAACACCACTTCCAGTAAGGCTCTGTTGCCCTAGTAACCAGATTTGGTAAAGGAGAAATGCTGCCGCCTTGTGGCCGATTCCCGCAAGAGCAGCTTTTAACCCACAGCTAATGGTCACTTACCATTCACAAGGACTCAGGGCTGTAAAGGACACCTGCCCTCAAAATTGTGCTGAGGTAGGGAATGGATACAAAAAATTCAAAACAGGCCAAATTTTCAAGAAGATAGTATGAAGAGGTAAGTTTTACTCACTCTCTTTTTAAAGAAAGGAAAATGGATAAAAGCTCCACCTCAGGAAGTATTAGACTCATGCAATCTAATCTACAAAAAGTTTTCAACTCACACCAGTCGACTGACCATTGGCAAAAAGTCTACAAACAATAAATGCTGAAGAGGTTTTAGAGAACTGTGTACCCTCTAGCTGCTGGTGAGATGCAAAAGGGTTAAACGCTAATAATGAGAACAGAAAGGAGCTGCGTTGAAAAGGAAAAATTGAGGTACCATTCAATCCAGCAGGCGCACCAATGGGCCTCTCACCTGAGAAGACCAGAATGAAGAAGACCCGGGCTGCAAAAGCTGCACTGCAGCCTTATTCACCATAGCCAAGACAGTGAAGCAACCAAAATGTCCATCAACAGATGAAAGGATAAAGAAGAAGTGGTCCATGTACACAATGAATACTAGCCATGGAAAACAATGAAACACTGCTCTTTGAGGCACCATAGATGATCTTGGAGATAATCACAGAACATGAGGTAAGTCGGAAAGCAAAAGTCCTATATCCTATGATATCACTTATAGGCGTTATCTAATAACTGACACAAATGAACATATTTCCACAGAGAAAGTCAATCACAGACTTATTAAAAAAAAACCTATGCTTATCTAAAAGGAAAGGTGGGGGGAATGGATAAATGAAGATTAGCGTTACCATATGTATACAAATACATATTATATACATATATCAAAAAGACCGACCATATAGCAAGGAAGGTTTACGGAACACTCTGTAATAATTTACAGGGGAAGAGGATCTCTACATAAATAGGTATATAGAATATGTAGATGAACCAGAGTGTGTACACCTTGGACAAGCAACATTCTAACCATTACCCCAATTGAAAAAATTAAAACAACGAACTAGGAGTAATGAGACATAAACTTATGGGGGGTTTTCCTGGCACATTCCATTCAAATTTACAACCTAGGCAAACGACTTCCAGAACGGCTCTGCTGCCCTAGTACCCAGATTTGGGAATGGAGAAATGCTGCATCCTTGTGGCCGTTTCCCACCACAGCAGCTTTAAACCCACTGCAAAAGGTCACTAAATATTCACCAATTGCAGGTCTGTAAATGACACCTGCCCTCCAAAAAATACTGAGGTCGAAAATCGACCAAAAAATTCTAGAGTGCAACCTTCCAAAAAGAAAATTTGAAGAGGTATATTATACTCACACTTTTGTTCTTTTTTCTTTTAACAGAAAAGAAAAAGGCGTGGAAAAATGATGAATTGTAGGAATTTTTACAGACATGTAAACCCAAATTACAAAAACCTATCAGCTCACACCAGTCAGAATGGCCATCAACAAAAATGCTGCAAACAAGAAATGCTGACGTGATTGTGGAGAAATGCGTACCCTCGATTCTAAGGGGGACGTGGTAAGAGCCACTAATGAAAGCACAATTGAGTTGCCTTGAAAAGGTAAACGTTGAGCTACCATACCAGTCAATCAATCATAACCACTGCTGGGTCTATCACCTGAGAAAATGAAAATCACAAATCACAGGCTGGCAATCCTGCCCTCCAGCAATATTTACCATAGGCAACACTTGGAAGCAAGGAAAATGTCCATCAACAGAGGAATGCACCAAGAAGAAGTGGTCCATGTACACAATGGAATATTAGCCATGGAAAACACTGAAGCGCTGCTCTTTGAGGCACCACAGATGAGCCTGGAGATAATCACAAAACATGAAGTAGGTCGGAAAGCAAAAGACCTATAGCCTATATAATCACTTATGGCATTATCTAATAACTGACACAGATGAACATATTTCCAAAGAGAAAGACACTCACAGGCTTAGAAAACAAAACAAACTATGCTCATCTAAAAGGAAAGGAGGGGGGAAATTGAGAAATGAGGATTAGTGTTACTATACATATACAAATACATATTATATACATGTATCAAAAAGACCGAACATATAGCAAGGGAGGTCGATGGAACACTGTAATATTTTACATGGGAAGAGGATCTGTACATTAATAGACATACATAATGTACAAATGGACCAGATGGTGTACACCTAGGACAAACAATATTCTAAACTTTACCCAGATTAAAAAAATTTTAAAAACCAAGAAGAAGTAATGAGACATAAACTTATGGGGATTTCTCCTGGCAAATTCCATTCTAATTTATAACCTAGGACAATGACTTCCAGAAGGGCTCTGCTGCCCTAGTACCCAGATTGGGGAATGGAGAAAAGCTACCTCCTTGTGGACGTTTCCCACAACAGCAGCTTTGAACCCACTGCAAAAGGTCACTAAATTTTCACCAACTTGCAGTTCTGTAAATGACACCTGCCCTCCAAAAAATTTCTGGGGTGAAAAATCGACCAAAAAATTCAAAAGAGGGCAACCTTCGAAGAAGTCAATTTCAAGAGCTCTATTATACTTACGGTTTTTTCTTTTAAGAGAAAAGAAAAAGGCGTAGGAATATGATGAATTTAAAAATTTTAATGTCATGCATACCCATATTACAAAAACCTATCAGCTCACAGCAATCAGAATGGCCATTAGGAAAAATGCTGCCAAAAATAAACGGTGAAGGGAGTGTGGAGAAATGCGTACCCTCGGTTGTAAGGGGGGGCATGTAAAGAGCCACTAATGAAAACACAACGTAGGTGCTTTGAAAAGGGAAACATTGAGCTACCAGTCAATCAATCACAACCACTGCTTGGCCTATCACCTGAGAAAATGAGAATCAAAAATCACAGGCTGGCAAACCTGTACGCCAGCAATATTTACCATAGCCAGCACTTGGAAGCAATGAAAATGTCCATCAACCGAGGAATGCACCAAGAAGAAGTGGTCCACGTACACAATGGGATATTACTCTAATAATAAATATAAATTAAATTAAAAACAAACAAAAGCAAGGAGTCATCAACATTTGTGGGTTTATCCGGGCACATTGCACTCTAATTTATAACCGAAGAACACCACTGGCCGGTAGGTCTGTTTCCCTAGTACCAGCATGGGGAACGTAGAAAGGCTGCCGCTCTCTGGCCATTACCTGCAAAAGCAGGTTTAAAGCCTGAGCTAATGGTCACTTCATATGAACAAGTACTTCAGGGCTGTAAATGAAACCTGCCCTCAAAATGTCTTGAGGGAGATAATGGCCAAAATATTTCAAATGGTGACACATACTTTAAGAAAACACTTTGAAGAAATAAGCTCTAATCACAGCTGGAAAAATTAAAAGGACATGTCTTAAAGCTCAATTTCAACACATTATGAGACACATGCAAATTCAACCACAAAGAGGTATCAGCTCACACCACTCAGAATAACCATCAGCAAAAACTACAAAGAATAAATGCTGAAGGTGCTAGGAAGAAATACATACCCTCCACTTTAAGTGGGACGTAACCTGGAAAGAGCCACTAAGGAGAACAGAATAGAGGTGCCTTTAAAAGGTAACCATTGAGCTACCATATGATCTAGCAGACCTATGCCTAGACCTATAAACGAAGAAGAGAGAATTGGAAGGACACAGGCACGCAAATCTACATTGCATAGTATTACAATAGCCAAGATATGGAAGTAACCAAAAAGTCCACCGACAGATGGGTGGTCCAAGAAGTACTGCTACCTGTACAGATGGAATAAGAGCTAGTGAAAAAATGAAACAATGCCATTTGCAGCACCATAGATGAGTCTAGAAGTAATCACGCAACTTGGAGTAAGTGAGAAAGCGAAAGACACATATCCTATCATATCACATATAGGTGTTACCTAAAAAATGATACAAACAAAGATATTTCCACAGAGAAACACTATCATAGATTCATTAAAAAAACTTATGGTTCACCAAATGGAAAGGTGTGAGGATTGGATACATTACCATATTGAGGTTAACAGAGAGATACAAACACATGTGAAATATATAATCACCAAAGACCTACGCAATACCAAGAGAAGTCTACTCAACATTGTGTCATTACCTACATGGGAAAAGGATCCGAAGAAGAATAGATATATGCATGTGTGTGAAAGAACCACATCTTGCACACCTAGAACAAACAAAACATTGTAATCAAGTTTGCTGTGATAAGAAATAAAAATTAAATTCAAAATACCAACAAGAAGTAATGAGACATAAACTTAAAGGGCTTTTTCCTCGCACATTCCATTCTAATTTACCACCTAGAACACCACTTCCAGTAAGGCTCTGTTGCCCTAGTAACCAGATTTGGTAAAGGAGAAATGCTGCCGCCTTGTGGCCGATTCCCGCAAGAGCAGCTTTTAACCCACAGCTAATGGTCACTTACCATTCACAAGGACTCAGGGCTGTAAAGGACACCTGCCCTCAAAATTGTGCTGAGGTAGGGAATGGATACAAAAAATTCAAAACAGGCCAAATTTTCAAGAAGATAGTATGAAGAGGTAAGTTTTACTCACTCTCTTTTTAAAGAAAGGAAAATGGATAAAAGCTCCACCTCAGGAAGTATTAGACTCATGCAATCTAATCTACAAAAAGTTTTCAACTCACACCAGTCGACTGACCATTGGCAAAAAGTCTACAAACAATAAATGCTGAAGAGGTTTTAGAGAACTGTGTACCCTCTAGCTGCTGGTGAGATGCAAAAGGGTTAAACGCTAATAATGAGAACAGAAAGGAGCTGCGTTGAAAAGGAAAAATTGAGGTACCATTCAATCCAGCAGGCGCACCAATGGGCCTCTCACCTGAGAAGACCAGAATGAAGAAGACCCGGGCTGCAAAAGCTGCACTGCAGCCTTATTCACCATAGACAAGACAGTGAAGCAACCAAAATGTCCATCAACAGATGAAAGGATAAAGAAGAAGTGGTCCATGTACACAATGAATACTAGCCATGGAAAACAATGAAACACTGCTCTTTGAGGCACCATAGATGATCTTGGAGATAATCACAGAACATGAGGTAAGTCGGAAAGCAAAAGTCCTATATCCTATGATATCACTTATAGGCGTTATCTAATAACTGACACAAATGAACATATTTCCACAGAGAAAGTCAATCACAGACTTATTAAAAAAAACCTATGCTTATCTAAAAGGAAAGGTGGGGGGAATGGATAAATGAAGATTAGCGTTACCATATGTATACAAATACATATTATATACATATATCAAAAAGACCGACCATATAGCAAGGAAGGTTTACGGAACACTCTGTAATAATTTACAGGGGAAGAGGATCTCTACATAAATAGGTATATAGAATATGTAGATGAACCAGAGTGTGTACACCTTGGACAAGCAACATTCTAACCATTACCCCAATTGAAAAAATTAAAACAACGAACTAGGAGTAATGAGACATAAACTTATGGGGGGTTTTCCTGGCACATTCCATTCAAATTTACAACCTAGGCAAACGACTTCCAGAACGGCTCTGCTGCCCTAGTACCCAGATTTGGGAATGGAGAAATGCTGCATCCTTGTGGCCGTTTCCCACCACAGCAGCTTTAAACCCACTGCAAAAGGTCACTAAATATTCACCAATTGCAGGTCTGTAAATGACACCTGCCCTCCAAAAAATACTGAGGTCGAAAATCGACCAAAAAATTCTAGAGTGCAACCTTCCAAAAAGAAAATTTGAAGAGGTATATTATACTCACACTTTTGTTCTTTTTTCTTTTAACAGAAAAGAAAAAGGCGTGGAAAAATGATGAATTGTAGGAATTTTTACAGACATGTAAACCCAAATTACAAAAACCTATCAGCTCACACCAGTCAGAATGGCCATCAACAAAAATGCTGCAAACAAGAAATGCTGACGTGATTGTGGAGAAATGCGTACCCTCGATTCTAAGGGGGACGTGGTAAGAGCCACTAATGAAAGCACAATTGAGTTGCCTTGAAAAGGTAAACGTTGAGCTACCATACCAGTCAATCAATCATAACCACTGCTGGGTCTATCACCTGAGAAAATGAAAATCACAAATCACAGGCTGGCAATCCTGCCCTCCAGCAATATTTACCATAGGCAACACTTGGAAGCAAGGAAAATGTCCATCAACAGAGGAATGCACCAAGAAGAAGTGGTCCATGTACACAATGGAATATTAGCCATGGAAAACACTGAAGCGCTGCTCTTTGAGGCACCACAGATGAGCCTGGAGATAATCACAAAACATGAAGTAGGTCGGAAAGCAAAAGACCTATAGCCTATATAATCACTTATGGCATTATCTAATAACTGACACAGATGAACATATTTCCAAAGAGAAAGACACTCACAGGCTTAGAAAACAAAACAAACTATGCTCATCTAAAAGGAAAGGAGGGGGGAAATTGAGAAATGAGGATTAGTGTTACTATACATATACAAATACATATTATATACATGTATCAAAAAGACCGAACATATAGCAAGGGAGGTCGATGGAACACTGTAATATTTTACATGGGAAGAGGATCTGTACATTAATAGACATACATAATGTACAAATGGACCAGATGGTGTACACCTAGGACAAACAATATTCTAAACTTTACCCAGATTAAAAAAATTTTAAAAACCAAGAAGAAGTAATGAGACATAAACTTATGGGGATTTCTCCTGGCAAATTCCATTCTAATTTATAACCTAGGACAATGACTTCCAGAAGGGCTCTGCTGCCCTAGTACCCAGATTGGGGAATGGAGAAAAGCTACCTCCTTGTGGACGTTTCCCACAACAGCAGCTTTGAACCCACTGCAAAAGGTCACTAAATTTTCACCAACTTGCAGTTCTGTAAATGACACCTGCCCTCCAAAAAATTTCTGGGGTCAAATATCGACCAAAAAATTCAAAAGAGGGCAACCTTCGAAGAAGTCAATTTCAAGAGCTCTATTATACTTACGGTTTTTTCTTTT